>NC_072739.1:85610239-85853312 GCF_026930045.1 Uloborus diversus | reverse complement strand
CCTTATCAGTTTGGTAGACTTTCCCTCCTCCAGGAGCGTGCACAGAAATTTCGGGGCCCGTCACAAATGACTTTTTCGGGCCCCTCTCCATATTGTTTACCCGTATTTTCACCCCTAGTCATAAAAATATTGGGCCCTCTTCAGGCTCGGACCAACTTTCCTCAAACGGCTACTGCACTTTGAAATACTGATTTACACCCTGAAGATGAACTCAATCCTTTGAAATTTGAATGCAAGGCAGTTCGGTATGGAGTTAATGTTAGCAAGCGTAAGTATAGAATTATGAAAATAGTTTTGAAAGTCTTGTGATTAAAAAGAAAAAAAAAAAGTAGGTTTCATCCACAATTACGGGGTTGCGTGACATGAAATTTTTCAAAATGTTAACTGAAATTTTAAACTTAAAAAAATATGTTTTTCCAAATTAGATTTATCAACAAATTAATTAACATTTACGCAATTCATGTACATACGTGTGCGTGTGTTTTCCTTTCAAATTTCACGAAATCGTAATTCTAAGCGAAGGAAATTTTTCAAATTGAAGTCGTAAAGTGCGAAAAATGCCAAAGCAAGCCATCTTTTGTAACAAAGTATAGAAATTCGAAACACTCTTCCTGGCATTCATTTGAATTTTGAGGTCTTGAATTCAAATTACGGCCGCGATAAAAACCATTAGTAGAAACAAGAAATCCAATGAGCAGGGTCTCAAACTAACCCCCACACTCCCTTAGTTCTATTTTTACTATTTTTTCTAAAAAAAAGTCTATGAAATAGTTTTAAAAAATCAAAATTTTTTTGGGAATAACGTTTTGAAATTTCCATCCCGTTCGCTGTTGCGCCCCTGGAGAGAGTTACTCCGGCCAATCCCTATTTACGCCACTGTTTACAAAGATTACTTTCACAAATTTCTCAAATGTAAACTATATTATTATACACAGGTATACCATTATTATATCAGGAAACCCATAATTTATGGAGCCGTCTCATATTTTGGCGCCCGGGATGATCCCCCCGCTTGCTCTCCTCTTCGCTGCACTATTTTGCAGAAGTTGATAAGGTTTAAAAACTTCTCAGTCATCGACTACATTACTTAAAATTTTTTATCTCGCAAGATTTCCCTTCAATTTTCACTGTGAAGTGGGCGACAAATTCGTTAGATTGAATGAATTTACAATTATTTTTTAAATTCTCACTCCTGTTAATTTTGTACTAGGGGGCTCCACTCCCTGCTCGTTTTGTTCGCCAACCTCCGCTCGCCACTTGTGGCGCGTAACGATTGGTAATTTTAATGCTTACTCCTTGGTGTCCTCGGGACATACAGGGTTCATGATATTCTCAAGACTGGATGTTGAAAGCCCAAAGCGGAATGGCTTTCTCTGGATGTTCGATATCCAACGAGACCAGTTTCGACCTGAGACATTCCTAATCCAGAGAAGATTGGGTTAAAAGACACACAGACAAATGCGTGTTTACCTAAAAATTTATTTCTCGTTAAAAAAAAAAAAAAATGTCTACAAAACTGATTCATTTTAAATCTTAATGTAACTTTCTTGAATTTTTAGATCTCTTCTATTTCAATTTATTTTTCTTTTACTTTGTATATTAATTGGGTTAAAAAAACGAACTATAAGTCAAATAAATACTTATGTGCAAAAAGTAAAATGAGAAATAACAACGCCAAATAGCACACTTTGCAGATTACTGCAGATACGTGTTTCGGCGTTACAAATGAATGTCCTTTTCAATGCAAAAGAAATGAGCTTATGTTTGAAAAAACATCGGAGAAATGGTTAGGTTTCTTTTGTCGGGTGTCTTTTCAACCAAAAGCTCATTTCTTTTGCATTGAGAAAGCCGTCCATTGTAACGCCGAAACACGAGTCTGCAGTAATCTGCAATTCAGTCTGTTTGACGTGGTTATTTAATTTTCACAAACAAATGGGGTGGTTTCCTTCAGTCAAAAGTAGTACTTGTAGTCACTGAAATCGATAGAATAAGCAAAAACTATAACTTGGACCCAGAAAATACTTTCATTTTCCCAACACTTATTTTTTAATTATTTTTTTTAAATGTCCGATTTTTCAAACAAGGCGTGGTTTTAATGGCGTCACAAATGATGCAGTTTGCCGCATCTTTCACAACGTTTCCACGTTGTGATAATCAAGAAGCGAATTAAAATTGCGCTCTATGCTTGCCATCAACCATATCGTTGCCAATACACGTGAGTAAAGATTTTTGTTTAAAATATATTTTGATATTTGATCTATTACTGCATCTTTTTTTTTTTTGGCACAGTTTGATTTGATCAAGAAGAAAAAATTTGAACTTAAAATTAAAAAATTCTTAGTAGTTCACAACATCATATTTTTTTCTTTTTTTTTTTGTTTGTTCGCAAAAACTTAAAGCATTAATAAGAAAAAGCGTTGGAATTAAAGGGGCGTGTAGAAAAATTATTTTGTTTAGTTTTAGTTTTTGACAGCCCACTCCAAACGTATTTGTACTTTAGACTTTCTATGGCATTATGAAGAACACATCGCCGCTTAATCAGCGTCCCGTTAAATAGATTTTCAAAAGAATGGGAAGAGGATGTAAATTGAGTTTCAAGATTCCGTAGGAAATCTGGAATCAATTAGGTTTTGTTATCATTGTCGCGGGAACTGAAACCGGTGGTTAGTATCCCCGTCCTTTCTCCCCACTTTTTCTAAGAATTCTTAGTGTTGTAACCTTTGCGCCAATTCCAAGAATCTCCAGTTCAACTTGGCGGCTATAGCTCTGAATGTCAGTTTTTTTCAAGCACCAGTTTTCATTCTACTTACGCTTGTTTTCCTTGCCATGCGTAAAAACCGGTCGTCGAGTGTCCAATCTTCACTAGTTCTATTATCTTTGATATGACTGCAGGGGGGCTCATAAAAAGTGCTTGGCCTAGGGAGCTTCGATACTTAAATCGGGCTCTGTAGCCCCCCCCCCCCCCTCCCCTGCCGTTTCCACGCACACACGCGCGGAAAAATTCGAAATGACTGGTCTGCGCTCTTCAAATTATATACTCACGCGCTCAATAATTTTTGATATCCTGTTGAGGCGCTCCCTTCAGGGCCACCGAGAGCTCAACCTGGCCCCGGGGGAAAATACTGACATGCGCCTCCCCCCCCCCCCACCTCTCTTCAAACTCAAACATAAAAAAAAAAAATCCTGTTGGCTGTCCTTACTCCTTATATCCCTGGGTTCCCCCTTCACAACAAAACCTTCCCCACCGAACCGGGTCGTGTTATTTCTCTAAAAAATCATGTAAATGATTGATTCTATTATTCAAAAAAGCGAAATTTAAAGTTAGCTCAAAAAAAAAAGAACAACTTGCAGAAGAAGTTTGATACTGAAATACACATTTGAATTAAAACAATTATTTTTCTTTTCTTAGTAACTTTTCCAAATCTTATGTATATCTTTCAAAAAAAATTTGAGATTTTATAAAACTTACGAACTTGTTTTACTGCTAAAAATTGCAAATTGATATCAACACATTTCTTTGTAACCCTTACCTGTTATGTAAATAAATTGTTCTCTTGTTTCACTGTTTGATCTCTCCCGCCCCCTCCCCTCCTCTACTACGTCTTATCATCTACAAATCGAATTACGACCCACCCATGTTTTTATTAGTTTTATTGTTATTGACTGCATCTCATGGGGTTTTCAGAGAATCGTTATTTGCTCAGGAGTAAGGTTTAACTTGAACAAATTTTACCTCTACATGCACTTCGTAGTCTTTTTTATGACTCTTTCACTTATTTCTTATCGTGAATTGCTCGTTCCTGATTTAGTATTTCTGATTTATTGGTGCTGTTTCGCTGAAATCGTTAAATAATATGTCATCAAGAGTTTTGAATTTTTTCCAATTTCTTTTGTCTAAGATTTTAAGATTTTTTTGTGTGATCGAATAAGTTATAAAATTAATCCATCAAAGCAGTGCTTCCGTACTGCCTAAACGATTATTTCGTTACAAAATGATTGCTTTTGAAAATTTGTTATCAAAATGCGATTTTGTAACGAAAAGGAATCCTCCTACAGGTTTCGGCATGAAAGTAGTTTGTCCATGTATGTTAGCCCCTCCCTCTATCCCTCACAATGGGTAAATTGAGGAGTACTTTTCATTCACTAGAGTACTTTTCATGGACTGCGAGGAGGAATAAAATGTTTCTATTCCGATAATTCGCCAGGTTTTTTATTGGTCTCCTCCTGTGGCTCTTGGTTTTAACATAATTGCAAATTCTACTACAGTAGTTTATGCACATGAAAGGGCTATTTTGGTCAAAAAAAAACTTCAGAAGGTATTCTGCGCTAGTGGTCTAATCCGCATATGTACGCTAGTTTCTGCGAAATAAAAAATATTTGCACTTAAAACGATAAGATCGTCTGTGTTCCAGAGCAGTTCATTCTTCACGGTCGGTGCCGATTTCAACGCGTTAAAGTTGTCATGGACATGCACTGTCCAACTGTTCCGCTTGATGTCATCAAAAAATTACCTGGGTTGAGATCATTAGAATTTTATGCCCCTACCAACCGTGGGAGGAAAACGGAAATGGTACTTAGTTAATTTCGTTTTGTTTACGAGTAACATTCGGAACATCATAATAATGCTTAGTTTTCTTGTTCAATTGATTTTAGTTTTGTGCCCTGGAGATGTCTTTATCGGTCATTGTGTGAGTTCGAACATTGCACCACGCATGTTACGTTTTTCATTGTGCTTTTAATAGTATTTCGAAGATTTTATTTATATATATTTCTTTCTTTTTTTTTTTCCAAGCGTATACTGATTTGTTGTAAATCTAGTATAAAATGAAGTGTCTAAAAAGGTTTGTGTGTTTGAACACGAAAAACTCGTGAATTACCTGTCCGATTTCGCTGAAATTTTCAAAATATATTAAGTCCGGAAAAGGTTCGCAGTCCGGTTCGAAAAAAAAAAAATCTATAAATAGTTCTTTTTTAAATCCAATTTAGACCCAATTTTCAAATATTCCTGAATATAGGGGTGAAAAATAACTTGCACGTATTAATATTATATATCGTTGGAAAGGGTAGAATTTACCGCATTGTTTCAGTGCTCTAACTCAGCGGTTCCTAACCTTTTTTTCCTTTGCGAACCCCTTCCAAAATCCGAAAGAAGTTGGCGAACCCCTTGTGAATTAAGTAATAAGTAACAGAAAATGAATCAAACACATATTAAAATTCGGAAGAATTTTTGTAATATTGCTCAATAGTTCCATGACAAGAAAGACACATAATTTCACATTATAAATGCAAATAATTGCAAAACACAAATATTTCTACAAACCAGAAAACAAATTCAACAAAGAACGAACTCAGTGATTACTCTTTGTTGAGATTCAGTCAACTTCGAAAAAACTCTTAATGTAGTTGTAGAATAAAGGAGCTCTAAGTTTGGCTTTAACATCTGCCAGCTTTACATTAAGTTCACCATTTAATATGCTTGTGTATTTATTCCTTTTCACGTGGAAACGTTGTCCGAAAAGGTAACAAAATTTAAAAAGTATTTTTCTGACACTAGAGATGTCTGTGAGACTTAAAATATGTCTAAAGCAAATGTCTATGAGTAAATCTGGTGTGACCAATACAAAGACGGGGTATTACAACTTATTCTCTTCTGGTGATATTTGATGACTTAAAACCTTTCATCGAGTGCTGGATGGAGTAAGAAACAAATGAATAAAAAAAAGCTCAGTAAGCATGTTAAAATTCCGTCATTACAATATTATTTTCACGAACCCCCTTTATACCTCTCTCGAACCGCCGGTTGGGAACCGATATTTTTAACTTAATTACGGCGAAAGTTATTTGCGATTTCATCTCTAATTTTTTTAGGCTTAGCTGAAATTTAGTCACTACTTTCTTCATTAAATCTATCAATAGAAAATGAAGGAATTGTCCCATAGTTGACACCATTGGAAAGAGCGGCTTTTTTAACTTCAATTCTAACTCGACCCATGGTCGAAAAAACTAAGCTTCTATCTCCAAAAGAAAGAAAGTTACAAGGCGTTTTAAATCAAGTTCGAAAAATCTCATTTTCATTCAAATTGTTAACCATTTTATTTCCCGTTTCCACGGTTATAGTTTTTGAATCCATTTTTTCTTCCCTTCTTTCTCATTTCAATTTCTTTAACTTATTTTATTTTGTGTTTCCATGGTTACGCTTTTTAAATCCATCTTTCTCGATTTAATTTCTAAAAAGTTTTTTTAATTTCCGTCGGCATTGTTTGGAAGGGACATTTGGCATGGATTTTTTTTTATTCATATTTAAGCCTGATTGTTGAATATGCGTCACTTGACACAATTTTTATTTTCAAGGTAGACCAGGCAACGCAGCTTGGTCTACTATAAGTAGCTGCGCTTTTTTTTTTTTTTTTTTTTTTTTTTTTTTTTTTTTTTTTTTTTTTGCGTAGTTGCCAACTTGTTCGAGTTTTCCGTACAATGTACGAATTTTTATTAAATCGTACAATTGTGAAGGGAAATCGCTCATTTTGTACGAAGTTCGAATATTTCATACATTTTGTATAAAAATTAGTCTAGTCGTAAAAAACTTGACATTCACGACATATTTTTGTGTTTTAATAACAAAAAAGAAACTTCACCACAAACACATATCTATTCCTGCCAGCCTTTACGCATTACAAATAAAACTTACGCATTTTGAACATTTTTTTATCACTAAGGTATTTATTCGTTACCTAAAGAATATGCTCAAAATCGGCAATGAAAAACACAGCTATTCATAGAGTTCAAATCAACGTTTGATCTACAAAGTAATGTAAACGCTTAAACATAATACGCATTAATGCTTTAAAAATTGAGAAGCAATAAAACAAGAATAGCGGGGGGGGGGGGGGAACAAATTTTGATATGGATTTTTGGATTGGTTAACTTGAAATGTTTGTTGTTTAGAATTTTTTTTTTAATATGATTGCTTGAATTTTATTCAAATTCCAGCTACGCTTGCTTTCTTATTTGTCAAATTTTTGTTGAGGAAGGAAGTTTTCAGAAAGTTATAAATGTTTTCTAGTTGGATGCTTCACTTAATCATCTATATCATTTCGAACATATTTATTTGTGTCATAAAACTCAAACGACATTTTTATTGTTCTGAACATTTATTTGGGGAAAAAGATATTCCTTTTCTTTAAAATTCATTTTATTAATCATAATATTCACTACTTATGCGTTTTTCTTTGTTTCAGTAATAATTCTAATGCCATTAGATATCGATTTTTCAGTTAATTGACATTGGTAAAGTTCTTTTGTTAACTTTTCCTTTGTGTTTCTTCCCCCCTCTCCCCCTCTATCTGATAATGGCCAATCGTTCTTCATGAATTATCTGTCTATGTCTTTCTCATGAATCGTCGTTCAGTAATCTTCCTTTCGTAAGAAAAAATATGGCTCCGACAGACTGGATGAATCGGCCTCCGATCCGAACCACGCAAAAGGCCCACATTCATACGTTCTTAACTTTCAGCCTAAGAGCTTTGTGCTAAAAAGTGAAGTTGGTGAGGGAGAAATAAGCATGTTACTACATAGCTCAAAAAAAATTGGGGACCGGCAGGATAGTCCCCGGTTTTCTGACAAAATCCCGGTATACCGACCGGTTTACTTCACGTCCCAGGTGTCACCCATCTGGGGTGTGACACCCAAAGTGGAATTGCAAGTTTTTGAAAAATGTGAAGCTAAAATGTATTTTTTAAGACTACAAGTTTAAAATTTTGCCGGGGGGGGGGAGGAGACCACCGGACCCTTTCCTTCCCATCCCATGGAGTGACTACTATCCTCAAGATTAGGTTCAAATCTCTACATAGTAATAAAATGAAGTCTCCAAAAAGCGTCTGTTGTTCAAACGCGAAAAACTCGAGAACTACTCTGCCAATTTCGTTGAAATTTTCACACTATCTTTCTTTCAGCACCGGAAGGATTTGCAGATCAGTTCGAAAAAATTCGACGAGTGTTTTTTTTTTTTTTAATTCCAATTTAGATCCAGTTTTCACATAAATTCCCGAATATAGGTCTGAAAAATTACTTGCACATATTAATGTTACATATCGTTGGAAAGGGTAGAATTTTCCGCGTTCTACGCAATTTGTTTCAATGCTCTAACTTAATTACGGCGGGGGTACGTCAGTTGAGATAATTTGTATCTTCATGGTGGATCGGGCAACGCAACTAGTTGTCAATATTTAGACCTAGTTAGTAACTTCCTCTTATACCGAAAAACTGAATCCCATTATATTTCCGTGCGTTTGAGATACTTTTGAAATGATTAAGGTTCTCTCAATTTCATACACGCCCTTACTTTTTTGACCTTTCGATCAGAGTTGGCAAAAACCCGGGTTTTTTTTAAAAAACCCATGAACCCAAGGTTTTTTGGGTTTTTTAAATAAAACTCAAAAAAACCCAACTAAAGCTGGGTTTTTTAAAAGAAATGTGGGTTTTTTTGTCTTTTTTTAGGGAAAATGTGGGATGTTTGTAGCATATTGTAGCGTAAGTATATGGACAAAGCACAAAAATTGTCTTGGGGTAAAAAAAGCTGGAAAATTCAGCGTTTTCTGAAGAAAAGTAAAAAAAAAACGACAACCCAAGAATGGTGAAGTTTCAAATTTTTTAGTTTACATGATTACCAACAGTTAGGGCAAAGTTACTTCTGGAGTGATAAAATCTATTGTTCGTTTTTAATTACTACATTTTTTTTTAATTGTATTTCATTTTGTCATGCAAAACTACTGTAGAACCTCAAGTAGTTTAAATCCCTTTTTACTGAATTCCAGCTTAATCAAGACATTTCTTTGAATTTTATATTGCCTGTTTTTCTATTTCTGTGTACAGAGTAAGAAATATTAAACTTTTTCGTAAGATAATGAAAATACTGTACATCCTATTCTATTTTCTGTTCAACCGTTTGTAAAACCTGTTAATTTCTTTAAAAAAAATATACCTTGTTTATTCGAGATTTGTGACGTGTTGATTTGCAGAAAATAGTTCCCATGAAAGCCTTTTAGCTAGAGTAGTTTCCTCTGTACAATCTACAAATATTGAGAAAATCAGACGTGACAGAACTTAGTCAAGATAATTTGAGTTATTTATTGACCTATTAAAGAAAAAAGTTAAATATATTTATTTAAAATCTTTGAAGTATTTTTTTTCTCATGATTTAAGAAATACTATTAAAGTTCAAAATTCATTTTTTATGTCTATATTGTCTGTGGTAAGAACAAATAAAAAAGAAGTTTAAATTGTGAAAGTATTAAAATTAATTAATTTTTTTAAAAACTTCTCAGAAAATTTAAAGAAACCCAAAAGTGGGCTAAATAATGAGTTTTTTTTAAATGGGTTTTTTCAAAAAACCCATTAGATTCAACCCAATTGGGTCCAATCCGGACAACCCTGCTTTCGATGATCTGCACATTTGCATCCAGAGCAAGTTATATAAAAAAACGTTCATAGTTTTAATTTGTCCTTTGTACATTAGCCCACTTAAAATTTTGTTTAACACAAATGTTGTTGTTTCTGAAATTGTAAGAATTTCATTATTACATCTTTATTTATTTATTTATTTTTATTATTATTTATTTTATTTTTTATTTATTTATTTTTATTTATTTATTTATTTTTTTTATTTTTTTTTTTTTTGTGTGTGTGTGTATGTTGGGGGTTGTCACCCATGTTAGGTACGCCACTGTAATAAATAACCATTTATTCATATCATTGGGCATTAACCACATTATAAAACACGCTGAAAACTAGCCAGAGGGGTGTGTACTCTTTTGAATACTTAAGAGGCAGGGGGGGGGAAATACCGGTGTCCCGGTTGAATATTTTAGAAATTTGATAAACCTTCTCATAATCTATGTTTTGATTGACTTTCTTGAGGAACCCTATTTTGTGATCTAGATTTTTCAAACCCATTTATTGTGAATGCTCGCTTTCAGGTTTAAATTAGCTGCTAAATTAGCTCCTTAGCTTGTAAAAATGACTTTATGTATAATTTTGAACAAATAAAATTTAAAAATATTTAAATGTTTGAAATTATGCCACCAAAGTACATTCCTATGCCTCAGATTTCATTATGGGTTTTAGTCTAATGTGTATACGCCGGCGTTTTTAGCGGTGAGAAACACAAGTGGTTATATTTTAGGATACTTATCTTCGTGGTTTCAGTTTCATTGCTCTCCAGACAAATGTGTCTGTTGTGTAGTAAGTCACGCGTTGTGTCTACAGACTACTACAGATATTCATCGCCGAGCTATTCCATTCAGATAGAAAACTTTTACGTGACGAGGTCGAAGGCCACGAACTCTTATTCTATATTAACGACGACCTCGTCGCTCGATTTGTCTTTTTTTTTTTTTTTCTGGGAAGAGTGTCGTGGTATGTGGAGTCGCGAAAAGTGCCTTGCTAAGCACCTAAGTGCTTTCCAGTGAAAAGTAATTTGATCTCTGTCTTGAACTCCAAGACAGGACAACTTATTTAATAGACCGTGTGAAAAATTGTTTTACTGGGACAGAAAAACGTTTTTTATGCCTGCGGTGGATTTAACCCGATAATGGCGTTGAAGAAAAAAAAAATCTATTTTTTTGCGTCAAAAGACTTAGTCCACTTAAAAACATACAAATAATTTCTTGGGTGTTTTTTTATGCACTTGGCATTTTATTTTATCTTTGAAAAGCTAAGGCTGACCGACCAGTGCACTTAAGAGCAATTTCATTTTCGAAAATTTATAACATCGTTAAAAAGTAACGTTTGGCAGTAAAAATATTATAATTAATATGTGTGCGTAAAAAAAAAATCAAAAAAAAAAAATACTTTCATGGGCTACGTCTGTTTTAACATTTTTTTTTTTTGGGGGGGGGGGGTTAAAATGAAAAAAAGTAGGGCATCAGCATAGTCTAGTGGTTTTTTTTTTTTGGAAATTTATTGAAGTGATAACTACTGATTCGTTAAAAAACATTTTTCAAAATACTAGATGCTAATTTACTGGTCCCCTACATTGTTTTGTCTTTATTTTCGAAATGAATCTTTTTAGTCAGGTCATGGCAGTTGATGCTCATAACGAGAATAATCTTTAATGAATAGAGAAAAAGGAAAATGTAATAGGAGTAGTTGTAATCAGGAAGTCGGTTATATTTTTCTCTGAAATGTTTCAAAGCAATTTATGAACTTAAAATTTTAAAGGTGGTGCTCATCCCACCAGGGGCAATCCCCCCCCCCCAATGCCGCTCCCACTGCCTAAAGTTTCAATGGTGTAATTAGCACCATACCCAGTAACGGATTTTAGGTGGCCCGGGCACCCCCAAAAGGAAAAAATTAATAGAACTATTTCTTTTTTTAATTGACTTCTCTATATAACATGAAGAAATGTTTTACAGTTATTTAAAAAGAGAACAGAAAAGGCACAAATCTAATTTGAATAAAAGCATTTTCGGTTGCTAAAGAAGTAATGTCGGAGTCAGACCAGAGCGGCAAATTAACTTACTGGTTTGGAACTCAAAGGAACGTAATGTACCGCCATTCGTCTGTTGATTCTTCTTTGATGGAATCAGTAGTTGACATTTAAAAAAAAAAAAAATGTGTGAATAAATGTGCCTAGAAAAGCGCTATAAAAAAAATGAAATGGGGGTGAGCTTTTCAATTTCTTTGGCCTCCTCTAAGAATGATTTCTGTATCCCCCCTGGCCATACCCCCCCCCCCTTCCCCGATTTAAACAATCAGATGTATTTTTAATTTTACGTAAAAAAACCTTAGATGATCGTGGTAATTGACGACAGCAGTACACGCTCACCTCTACGTTAATATTAAACTTCCCGTAATTGCGACTGCGGATGTGGTCTTAATTCTTCTCCGGAATCCACGCTCTCTTTCTCAGACAACCAATGACGCCAAATGAGTTCGGGAGACTGCATACTCATCAAACTTTTTTTCTTGGCATAAAAGGGGGGGGGGGGACCTTCTCCCCATTTTTTGTGAACGTGATTATTAAATTGAATTATTATCTTGATTTCATGCTTGATTTAGAGCAAATGCCTCCTTGGTAGTGAAAATTAAAGTTATCATTAGTGACTAACCGTAGCCGTTTATTCGTAATCGTTGCTGCGATACATTCATTCGTCTCACGTTCGTTTTCATTTTATAAGGATTGGAGTTTCAATAGTGTTTCATTTGAACAAAGTTTTTTTTAACATTAAATATGATAATGTGCGTGCTAATGGACGAATTGCTGTTTAAAACACTGCAAGCTTTCTGTTAAACGATCGAAAATGGCTCTTATGAAAACGTGTACAGTTCGATTGAAATTAATGCCGATGTATAAAATATGTTTATGTGTCATTCATTGTATTTCTAATTTTGATTGTTTAATTACAAGCTATTCTTATTCATTTACCTTAACGCTTTTGTAAAAACATAGTAAATACGGTGGCGTCGCTACAGGTGGATGAGGGGGGCGCACCGTCCCGGGTGTCACACGTCTGGAGGGTGACACCCTTAATGGGAGTGCAAGTTTTTGAAAAAATGAAGCTAAAATGCATTTTTAGGACTGCAAATTTGAAACTTTTCCGGGTATGGGGGGGGGGACCCCGGACCCCTTCTCTTTCCCGCCCCATATCATGGACACTTTACTGAGGATTAGGTTCATATTGTCAATACTTTGACTTAGTAGTGTCCTCCTCCTCTTATACCAAAAAATGAAACCCATTATCTTTCCAACTGTTGAGATAATCAAGGGGCCATCAATTTATGCACCCGCTTACTTTTTTGACTTCTCGATGGCCTGCACATTTGTGTCTAGAGGTAGTTACATAAACAGCATTCATATTTTTCATTTATCTTTTGTACAGTAGCCCACTTAAAATTTCGTTATAATCACTGAAAGGATAAAAATGAAAGATGTATTTTGTTACCAAGAAAGCGGCTATCCAATGATGTCACCCTTGAAAGGAGAGGGGAAGGGGCAGTGGCGTACCTAGCACTCCTGCGATGCAGGAAGTGGGGGGTGCACGAAGTATAAGGGCGCACGCTCTGAAAAAAAAGTAACACTTTTTTAAAAGTTGAAAAGAAAATCTTATGGGGGAGGAGGCGTACCGAAGTATATGTACGGTACTGGATCGTAGGTACCCCTCGTACGGTACTGGGTAGGAGGTCGTAAAATTGACAAGGGGGGGGGGGAGAGAATTGCAAGAGGTCTGTACGCCACGCCTTTTTTTTTTTAAGAATGTCAATGGAAAATAGCTTGACAAGTAACAAGGCGGCGGTGGGGGGGGGGATATCACATGGTGGACAGCCTCATACGAATTGAAAAAGTCATTTATTTAAATTTATTCAATTTAAAACGTTGTGAAAATGTCGTAAAAATTAGAAAAATCAGAAACTGAATAATTGAATCTATTTCTGCCATTAAATGTTCATAAAAAAGAATAAGTCAATAAATACGTCATAGAGCTTTTTTAAGGCGAACAATTCGCTCTTTTTATCGTTCTTTTGGCTGCTTATCTAAATGAAATCGTTCAGGAATAATAGTAGTCGTTTGTTTCACTCGTTAAGACCCTTTTTTTCCCTTAAAAATGTCATTTGATACTTTCTTCTCCCAGTTCTCGTTAAGCTTAATACAAAAGAACGCTTATTACATTCAACTTTAAAAAGCACTGTTTTTATCATTTGTTGATTATCATGATTCTACTTCATTCAATTGCTTTGTGATGGAAAATATCTTCTGTGTAAATAGACATGTGCTATAATTTCGGTGGCTCCATTTTCTAAAGACTAAGATATGCCCCCTCCCCCCTCTTCTATCGAGGAACAAAGATTCGTTGTTAACTTGAATGTGTTTTGCAGGGTGAAGCTATGGAGATGACAAATTGCTGCAGTTAAAATAAATATTTTTGTTTTCTAATTTTATCGATGTTTTTTTTATCGGTATCGGATATCGCACACTCGTGAATGATTATTCAAAGATGCTAAATTTAAACTTTCAGTTTTGTCCGCATGAACGATATCAAAAAAATGCTGAACGAAGGATAGTTGCACAATTGTCAGCAATCAATTGTTTGTTACATTTTAATTTAATTTCTCATTTTCCTGCCAAATTAATTTTATGATTGTCATTCATTAAGCAATATATTTTTAGTTTTTATATGCTTCCTACGAATGTTTTTTTTTTTTTTTTTTTTTCTAAATTTTGGCAACTCTCTTGACCTGAGTTTTTGATGAGACATACAACCACAAATGTGTACTAAATAATGCTCTGATTTTTATTTTCTGGGCATAATTTACCAGAAGAGAATAGAATAAATGTACCAAGCGTAGCACAATCGATATGGCATTATTACTTGAACTAGTAAACGGAGTGTGGCATTTTATTTCTGCTTAATTGTAAATTTTGTCTCAAACAACTTTTTACTTTTTCTCGAAAGCAGGTGCAAAAATCAATTGGTTTCTATTATTTGTCAACTTTCATTTCAAATATTGCATATTACATTTGGGGGAGGGGGGGGGGGGGGGGGGGGAGAGAGTTCAATTGTTATGGTTGAAAACATTCAAGTGTCTGGTTTGCTACCAGCTCATATGTATTATTACTATTTCAGATTTAGCAATTTTTTTTTTACAAAAACTTTTTTTTTTCCTCACTTTCAATACACTTATACCTGTGTACCTTTCAGAAATTTTGGAGTCCCTCACAAATGACTTTTGTGGGCCCCCCTCCGTATTGTACACCCCTGCATTCCTATAAATATTTAACCCCTCATTTTAAGAATTTCAGGCCTGGGCCAACAGGTGTCTCCCCCCCCCTCCCCCTTGTGCACGCTCCTGGTACCTTTCATAGTTCTGAGGAGTAGATTTAGAGTGTTAGGCAGTTTTCAACTTCCCGCCAGGCCAGGTTGCCAAGCAGTATCAGAGAATGAGTTTAAACTTCTGGGATGTGAGGGTGAGGCTTTTGTGATAAATGTCCTTATGTGACTATATAAACTCTTGTTAGGATCGGCAATGTGTGTTAAAACCAAAGGTTCTAAGAGATTGAAACTCCAAAAACCTTCTTGGCACCCCTGGGAGTTTTTTCTTTCATAGACACCATTTTCAGTTGATAGCACCACCTGCTATCAACTGAAGCTTTAGCTTCGCCTTTAGCTAATATTTTACCATTGGCCAATGGGGGGGGGGGGGGGGCATTTGTCAGATAAATTTTCTTTGTCATTGAATAGGTAGATTTTTAGTGTCCATTTTGTTTTTTTTTTTTTTTTTTTTTCACTCATGTGTTTATCAAGATTTTAATTGCTTAAGTTTAAGAGCCATTAAGTCGTAAATAGCTGTAATCTTTGACTCATATATTTATTTTTGTTCTTGCAGGTGCTGGAGAATCTGGTAAAAGTACTATTGTCAAGCAAATGAAGTAAGATTGTTATGATTTTTCATTTTTTATAAAACATTATGAAGATGTTTGTAATAAAATTGTTTTATAATACATTGACTGATTACCCCCACCCACCCATCATTTTAGAATTATCCATGAGGCTGGTTATTCCAAAGAAGAATGCTTACAGTATCGTCCAGTTGTTTACAGCAACACCATACAGAGCTTGATGGCTATAATTAAAGGACTTGGACAGTTAAAATTGGACTTTGCTGATCCGTCAAGAAAAGTATATGCTCTTTTTTTTTTTTAAATGTTCACCAGTATTTTTGTACTACCACAGTTCAATATTTCCTAAAAATTAAAATGCTTCTCTTTACATGTTCTTTTGAACATGTAAACATTGAAAACATATAAAACATTGAAATGTTTATCTTTCTTTTAATTTCCTATTATTATGTTGTAGTTGTAAACACTCTGGTCTGGAGCTTAAGTCCAACTACGAATATCACTGAAGGTTTAACAGACAATCATGATTGAAACTTCTTACGTTCCAATATTAAAATTAAAAAATATTTCTCTGTTCTTCTAGAAGTACATTTTTTATTTTTTTGCTCCTTTCCTAGCAAGGTGTTTAAGCTTTTTTTGAGGGGGAGGGGAATATATTGATTCTTCTCATTGAAATATTGCACATGCAGTTGTATGTACACTATATTATGTGAAATATTGATAAGTTGATTTAAAAACTTTTTCTTTCAATGGTAGCATATTTATAAAGCAGATTAACATTTAGTTTTTATGCATTTAGTAGCAGTCATAACAAATGTACATTTGTTTTAAAATATGGACAATTGTACTATGTATGTATTTATTGTAAGCCTACACATACGGATCGCTATCTGCACAAGAACTCCAATCACCATCCTCGATAGGAGAGAGGTGTACTGAAACTTTATTCATCAGGGCCAACAGAATCTGCAAACCAACTGCTATTGAGAATGAACTTTCCCACCTCACAAACGTTTTCCAAGCCAACAGCTTTTTGAAGCAAGAAATTAAAAGAGCTTTCCGCCCTTAAGTGGAAAGACAACCACCTGAAGAAGAACCGGTCAAATCTACAGCCTACCTCTCTTACGTTGAGGAAGTCACTGACAAAATTGAAAGACTTCTGCGCTAACACAACATCAAAACTGATTTCACGCCCACCCATCAAATCAGCGACTTACTACGATCTGTGAAAGATACGAGGAACCCTTTGTCCGTTGCAGGAACTTGCAAGATGCCAGATGGGAAACCAATGTAAATTTTCAAACATCCCAACAATTTTAACAAAAAGGAAGGAGGAATTAAGATCAACAAACTCTGGCATGCTGAACTCAGACCACGGCGCAACGGCCCGGAATCTTACAACATTATTGACACCGACCGTAAAGCCTTCATTAATAATGTGAAACACTCAGCTCTCATAGCAGATGCAAAGAGATTGCAGTTTTCAAACTGAAGGCATCAAAAATATAAAATTGTCAAATAAAATAATTTATTTTTAAGTAAAGCAGTTTTAGGATTGCATTTTAAAAAGTTCACAATAAACATAATTAAGCTACCAACATTATCACCAAAAACATTTGAAGCAAGCTAAAAACAGTGAGCAAAATTTTTTTCCCGATGTGGGATGTGGCGAGAAAACAGCAAAATAGATTTCTGGTATCAAGACACACACACACACACACACAAAAAAAAGGAATTCTGCTGTATTCGAACACAATTATTCATGCTCAGCGCTTAAAAAACATGACATGAAAATAATAATAATAATGTAAACAAGTTGATATTGATTTAATTTAACTAGATACTTTCAATTCTGAAGCAACATGCGATTTAAGTGTTAGAATTTGATTGTCATGTAAAAATCATGTTTGTACCAGGATCAGGATCTGTCAAAAGAAATTTTTTTTTAGTGAGAATAAAAAATTTCCACAAAATCATCCTCAATTTTTATTTTTTAAAAAATCATTATAATTCATATTATTTAACTGAACGTAACAAAAAATTAACTGAAGTTAAATTTTCTTTTAATAGAGCTACAACACTTTTCTTGAACCAGTTTTGATAATAATAGCAGTTAAAATATGTATGTATACAGTGGCATACCTAGGGATTGGCTGGAGTGACTCTTGCCAGGGGTGCAGAAGTGAAAAGGGCGGCATTTCGACTGATTAAAAAAAAAGTATACATATATATAAATACATTTTTGCTTTCATGTAGAAAATACTGTTTTAAGATATAATTAAGATGCAATAACCTTTTCAGCTTCTTATAAGTTCCATCCCCCCCTTTTCTTAAGAACATTTTGTATATTTCTGCAAAAAAAAAAAAAAAATAATAATAATAATAAAATAATGGGCAAAATATAATTCAAGACTAAGAAACAATTTTTCTTAATTTTAAATAATAAGGGAAAATTTTTTCTGTCAAATATATAGGATGATGCTAGACAGTTCTTTACGATTGCTGGTGCCTCTCAAGATGGTGAACTAAATCCAGAGTTAGCTGCAATCATGAAAAGGCTCTGGCAGGATCCAGGCTTACAGCATTGTTTTTCACGCTCAAGAGAATATCAGTTGAATGATTCTGCTGCATAGTAGGTTTATTATTTAATATAGTGTTGAATTTATTTCAGAGATTACTCATGTAACATTTTCTATGTTCTGCCCAACAGAAATTTTATATTTTTTGTGTACACACTAATTCTTTATGCACTTTTATTCATCAATTTCTTATACCTTTCAATTATGAATGAATTACTCATACAGGGCATTCACCACTGTGCCAAAGGCGACAAAATCGTAAATTTTGCGGAAAAAATTCTGATGGGGCAAATTTATTGGCGAACAGAAAATTCTTTGAAATTTCCACAGAAAAAAAAGCTCCCTGATCCTCAAAAGATTGTTAAAAATTCTAGAGGGTGACAAAAATACCGGTAAATAAGTGTTTAATTTATCTTAAGTGTAAAAAAACTACATGTTTTTTTTTAACCACTTGGTTTAAACCAAACAGCCGTGATGGTAACATACAAATTTAATTTACGTATCGAAAATAATTTTCCTTTATCTTTAATTTTTTGATTTTATTTTCATGCTTAATCATTTAGAATTGTTTGCCTGGGATGTTAGTTTTTTTTAAACTAATCCTATAGCTCTCCTAATGCTTGTAGAAATTTCAAACAAACTTAACTTTAAGCAGAAAATTCCAAGCTTTCGAATGACCTAAAACCTAAAAATGTGAATGAAATATTTCTCCTCCATTTCATTAAATTTATGTGTAGAATGGGCTAAAAAGTGGAATATAAAAAGAACAAAGTAGAAATATCAAAAAAGGGTGCTTTGAGGTGCTCACCCCTATGCTATAATCCAATTTTGTGCCAAATTTCATGAAAATCAGCCGAACTGTCTAGGTGCTATTTTTTATCAGTAAAGGTAAAGATGAAATATGTGCTATTTATTGAAACTTGTTTTTATTTCAGTTACCTCAATGCCTTAGATAGAATAGGACAACCCAATTACATTCCGTCTCAACAAGATGTGCTGCGAACTCGTGTGAAAACCACAGGAATTGTAGAAACACACTTTACGTTCAAAGGCTTACACTTCAAGTAAGTAGACCAGCATTTTCATTTTTATGTCCTTTTTTTTAAGGATAGGCCTGTAATTTCAAAGTGGGGGAAGGGGGGGGGGGGCAAAGGGACAAAAACACTTTTATAGGGGAAAAATGACAGAAAAAAATACAAATGCAGTTACCCTGTGTTTCTAAAATCCAAGGAGGTCAATTGAATTGTTAATTTCAAAAACCAGTCAAGCAACAAAATTGCTAATTTAGGAAAACATATCACATATTAAATTATTAAATGATGACTACAACATTGTTTATTGAAAGAAATATACCTGAATATGTATCCCTTTTAGTTTAAAACATTGTAATCCTCAAAGAAAAATTTTAATACGAAGGTAAAAATGCTTTTTCAAAATTTTACGAGATTGCCGCTTGACTTGTTTTTGAAATTAATGGTTCAATTAGCTCTCCCTGAACCTCAAATAACAGGCCTGATTAAAGAGTACTAATGTTTCATTTTTGAAAATTTGGTTTGCAAGATAGAAAGTATGATTTTTTTAGAGCTATTTTTAATATAGAACATGTGCTATAATTGAAAACAAAAAAATATTTGAGAGAATGCACATTTTGTACTTTACTAAATGTATGTAGTACACATAGTTTGTCCACTTTAAAAAAAAAGTCTTAAACTGTTTAAAATAAAAAGTTTCATTTTCGAGTGCTTGAAAACTGTCGAAATACATCTTAAGTCCTTGGTGTTTGTGATCTATTTTTCAAAAGTACATTAAGAGAGGTAATTTAAAAATTTTAGTCTCCGTTTTTGGTGGACTTTCTCTAAAGCCTCCTGCTTAGGGCTGGCAAGTTTCTGCCGAGGTGGTAAAACCACTGGTAGAAACCAGTTAAAACCGGCATGGAAAAAAACCACTTTCTGCCACATTTGTGGCAGAAATTTGCAAAAACTCACAGAATGCCAAAAAAATTATTGACATACAATGAGAAATGCATGGAAAAATATTTAATTGTTAACAAAGGCACAATTTAATTACAACATTATCACAATTCAATATCAAAAGTTGCATTATTTGGCATTTGCCTCTTAAAAAAGGTGGTTTCTAAAATCTAAACAGTTTCTCAATTTAATATGCGCAAATGAGAAACATTAGAATATTCTTGCAACAAAAGAGCTAGCAGGCAATGCATCAAGGAACAAGCAATGTTAAACTGGACAACCATGTAGTAACTGGGGTAGTGCAGGGTGGCGACAGATCAGGGAAAAGTCAGGGAACTTTATTAATCAGAGAAAAGTCGGGGAAATATCGGAATTTTGAAAAAATAACAAGAAATCAGGGAAAATTGAAGTTTGAAGAAAATTTTTTTTTGCTTTACAAAATTAAGTACTTTTAATTCCCTATGCACTTTCCGCCAATTATCTGTTCAAAAAAAAGTAAAATTAATGAGGTGCGATTATACCCTGCCGCATATTTGTGCATCTTTTTTCCTCAACGTCAAAGTATTGAATCTTACTTATTAACCACAGGATGAAATTCCTAAGATTGCTTTTGTGTCTGTTAGGATGTTTATTTTACCTAGCTTGAAATTTCCTTTTACGCTTTCAATGCTACGTAAAATAAACAACCATACAGGCAAAGAGGAAGCCTTCAATTATGCCTTAGCTCCTTTGCCTTTATTCCATTGTCTTGAAGTAATTAGCGTACTCTAATCACGATTTCAAGAAGAAAACTTTGGTTTTTGAATTAATACTATAAAAGCTTAAAAGTTATTACTTCTTCGCGTTTTTAATTTAATTGCTAAAATTGAACTTTCAATTAAAAAAACTTTGTTTTTTGCCGTTATACTATTTGTTGTCACCACAGATTATAAAGCTTTTCTTTTCTTCAGACTTTAGTGATTCTTTAATTTTATAATCAAGTTGTATTCCTCTTTTATATATTTTAAAATTAACTAATTGCTTTTTTTTTTTTTTTTCTTTTCCTTTCCCTTGCATTTCAAAGTTATTTGTTACAAAAGCAATCTAAGATTTTTTCTTGTTACATACTGAAATCATTTGAAATAGAGTTAACTTGTGTACTTAAGTAAATGTCTTTTTTTTTTTTAATTATTAAAATGCTGTATTCATTCATTAAAACCTATGTTCTTGATTAGAGAAAAACTCCCTATGAATGGTTGTCAAATGGTTTCATCTGTTTTGCATAAATATGTCAATTAGTTATAAAAGAATAACTACATCTATTCTTTCACTATTACTTGTTATTCTTGCAACAATTATTATACTGTTTGAAAATTTAGTTCAAAATAATTTCAATTACTTTTTAGTTCTGTCATAAATACACATGTTTTTAAAAGTAATTTTAATAGTTTCTTAAAATTCTTATGCTAAGTGGTTTCTGGAACTAAAGTTTTTTTTTTTTTTTTTTAAAGTTTTCCATATTCTTTCCATGTATAAAAATTTAATATACTGTTTTGTAGGTTGTTCCCCCCCCCCCCCCAATTGTCTTTTTTTAACCATTTTATTTAAAAAAGTAGCATCTTTTTAAAATATATCTTTATTTCAACAATTATACATAACTTAAAACATTTAAAATACTGCATTTTATACAAACATGCTATGGATTTCAAGTAAAGCAAAGAAAGAAAACCATTATCATTGGTAACGTAAATCAGGGAAATTTGGTGAACTTAATCAGGGAAAAGTCAGGGAACTTTTTTTCATAGTTCCTGTCGCCACCCTGTAGTGGTAAAAATTTGTCTGGAAAGAAAGTTTCGAGAAATGGCACCAATTTGTTCTACAAAGTTTTGACATTAGGTACGAAATCTATGTTAATATTGGCAAGTAAAATTTCTGCCCTTTCTTCTTGAAGCATATGATAATTTTAATCACAAGCAATTTAAATGAAACATATATTAGCAAGCAAATTATAATTAAAAATGCCTGTTTAATTCTTCCTCTTTCCTAAGCACTCATATCGTTTATCGTCCTTTGTTAGAATAATCCAAATATTATGAGCATCTGCAATTGAAAAGTTCCCTTTCCAAATTACATCATGCGCTCTACAGGGGTGATTGTGTTCCGGTATTTTACCGAATTTCCGGTATTTTCGGACGTAGTTCCGGTATTTTTATGTCCGAAAATACCGGAATTATGTTTTTTTTTTGTTATGCTTTTATCTCCCTACCTCCGCAATTTTTTAAAAATTATATAATACTCATCAAATATACCTGCAAGAGCCTTAAGATGGACACCTATCCCTTAAGATGGACAAATGTCTAGATAATTTTGTATATAACCCATTAAAATTTTAATCAAATGTACACACACTATTTTGACTCTGACTATTGAATTATTTAATACTACAGCATAGGTGCACTTAAGTAATAAGGGCCAAAGATCCCCCCCCCCCCCCCTTCTCACTTTGAAACTTTCAGGTATTTTTTGATACACTCACAATCACCCCTGGCTCTAGCATAGGATTTTATTTTTTTAAATGATGAAGTGAAGTTTACTAAAGCAAATATCAAACAGTTTTTAAGTTTAATGCTATTTTAACCTTAAATATGCTTGTATATTTATTATTATTATTTATTTCAATAGTGTATTTATTTTCTTTAAATCTGAAAGTTATTAAGCATCTTATTGACCACTGCAATCAGGGTCATTATTTACAGAACCTGCAGTTTCAAATAGTGGCACTCTTAATCTCGTGTTTCTTGATAATGCCGTCACAGCAAAACTTAAATGAATTTTGAAATTATTTTTGATTTTTTTTTTAAATTATAGATTTACTAAATGGAGTCTTTATTTTTAAAATATTGCATTTATTGTTGTTTTAGGTCTTTGGTAATCTGATTCTACTTACTGCTCACTATTAAAGATTAATTTTGAAGTTTTTAAAGTGTAGTGTAAAAGGTTATGTCTAATGTTGAAACTTTTATGTAAACTGGAATTGAATCAGCACTAATTATTTTGTTATTGTAAAAAAATTCACACTTTTAAATAGTTCTAACTTATGCTTGAAAAAGATTTGTTTATTCTTGCAAAGTCCTTGAAAATGTTTTCCAATTTTATGTATGAGCCATGATCAGGGGCATGCACACGGGGGAGTGGGGAGGAGGGACACTTGTTGGCCCAAGCCTGAAGGGGGCCCAATATTTTTAAAATGAGAGGTGAAACATAGGGTTAAACAACATGGAGCGGGACCTAGGAAAGTCAATTGTGACAGGCCCCAAAATTTCTGTGCATACCCAGGCTATGATACAGGAAGTAATGTATTTACAGGGGAATAAAGCTTGAATTTCATCCTCTCCCCACCCCCCAAATGAATGTTGAGTAATTTTTGTGGCTTTTCCACATGTGCATCTGTGAGAATTACAGGCCGAGGAGTTAGTCACCTTTCTCACCTTTAGTCACCTTTTGAAAATTTGGTTACTTTTAGTCAACTTTTGTCACCTTTGTCACCTTTCTTGAAATGTGTCGTAGGATTTTTTTAAAAAATAATTTAATCCTTGAAAAGTATCTGAATGATAGCTTTAACAGTTAAAGTAATTAAAAAAGTAGCATTAAATATCCCCCCCCCCCCTGCCCATCTTGTTGTTGTTTAAGAAAAATAGCTATGCTGCCAGGAAACCAGGGAATTTTTTTTATTGCCTGCAATTGCACCCTATGAGCAGAACCACTCTTTCTATCCCCCTTCGACTGTCAGACGCATTTTCTGCAAGTCTTGTCTAAGCGCCATTTTGTTTCCTATCGTGTTTCTGACCATAGAGCGTTGTTGGACTAAAGTTCAGCTGCGCAATTCCTTTCTGCACCTTTGTTGAGTGAGCAATCATCGAATGCAAGTTGTCTTCTGTGTTTATCAAGTAACATTATCTGGAGTCTTTGAATCTCACGGAATTCGATTTGAAAAAGGGGTGATGGGTTAAGGAGGCGTGCCTCGATGTCTTCTTTGAATGCGGAATAGTGAAAAGTTTTGACTTGCATTTATAGTTTCACTTTGTGTTTGCACAGAAATGGTTAGTTTGGGTTCCATTTTTGCTGTGCAAATGCGAAGTGAACTTGGTCTGTGTAAACATTTCCTTTTTTGGTGCGTCTCGGAGAATCTCCGAACGTCTTTTTTATTAGGTTTCAACCCTTATTATGGCTAGTTCCAGTAAAAATAAAGCTTTTAGAAACAGATGCTTTCCAAAAACTTTATTTTATGTAATGGTCATTCCTTGTCAATTCTACCAAAAAAATGGCATTTTGACACCTACCGATACGAATTTTGATAAAACTTGGTGAGTTTAGTCCTTTAATGTAGAAAAGTATCCACATCATTTTTTTCTTCTCAATCTGGTTTAGTTTTCATTTTACAGCCAATCGAAATTTTGAATATTTAGTATTTTCCAAACTATGACGATTCTGCTCGTTGATTGAAAATAATTCATATTTCATTTATTTTTCAGCCAATTTTTATGAAAATTTACACTAATATTAATGAAAGTATGAGGATTTCAGAAAAAAATATAAAAAAATTCTAAGTAATATTTTAAAAGTAGAAAAAAATTATTTTCATAATTTTTGCAAAAAGCATTGAAGCATTTTTAATAACTTGATTTAACACTACATTTTTTACCTCCCATGGACATGCCATGGAATATTTTCAGAGCTTGCTAAAAAAATAAAAAATAAATAAAAACAAGAAAGAAAAAATTATGAACATTTTCAGGGATATGAAATGATACTTTCAGTTTCATACTTCAACATTTTATTTTTGCATAGTAAGTACAATTATCATTTTGTTAAAGTCTGATTTTTCAAATTGGTTCTCTCAGTTATTCTCTATTGTCAAGACTTTCGATTTAATATTTATGCTTTGTATTTACTAAGAAAAAAGAAAGAATGCTGATAATTTTTCAACAAGCTAAAAAAAGAGAAAAAAACAATACTAAAAATGTGATTGAATAATATAAATTATATGTTCAACAAATGCGTCATCTTGCTCTTTACTTCACAATTTCAAGCTTTATTATGTTGATTAAATATATTTACAGGTTACAGTCACTGAAAGTTTTTGAAAATGTCTTAAAATTTTTATTTTACTACTCCTAGCCCTATAATATTCATTTCCAAAATTGTAAAGAAATCTTCACAAAAAGTATATAGGCTATTTGGGTAAAAATCAGTAAAAAGGGATAATCCTTTTCTGTTTTTTGAGTTCTTAACAAAATGCTTTTGGTCACCTTTTAGTTACTTTTTTGTCACCTTTTAGTCACCTTTGTTTTCAAATTTGTCACCTTTCTCACTTTTTTCAAAGGTCATCAGCAATCCTCGGCCTGGAATTAACATATGAGCATTATATAGCCAAAATATCTATTTTTACTAACCCCTGAGTTAATTATCACAAGTTTTCTCATGACTTCTGTATGAAAGTAGATGTATGTATGTATGTGTTTGTGTGTAACTTGCAAAACTCCAAAACAGTTTGCTATATATATACAGTGAAGCACCGTTTACACGTTTCACTTTCATATGTTTTAAACATTTACACGCTTTTTAAATTGGTCTGCATAGTCCAATACATATTAAAGTATACCTATTATACTTTTTTTTTTTCATTTATACGCTTTTTTTCTGCAATCCCTTCAAAAATGTATAAACATTGCTTTTCTGTATATATTTTCTATTCTAGAATTTTATGTCCTATACTATATCACGTAACAGGCATATATATGCATGCAAGTGACCATTTTTTATGCCCTAAAAAATTATCAAATTATATATAAACTTAAATCTATTTATCATTTTAAAAAAACCATAAAATGAGTGTATTAGTAAATGCCAATGTTTTTCAAATCATTCAAATGTAAACGAAATCTTTAAACATCTCCGTACACTATAAAATGTACTAGCATAATTTTCAACAACAAATGCCTCATATACTGTGCTCTTTACATACCTTTATTATCTTTAATTTAAATGGGTTTAATATAATGGGGGCTTTAAGTGCTTAAATTTATTAGATTTCTTTGCTATTTACACGCTATGTTTTCACACATATCTATGTGCATATGTAAATTTGAAATGTCTCTAAAAAATATATTTCCATTGTAGAATGAAATAATTCTGTGTATTAGTTTGAGTGTCCATTTGTTTTTGTACTAATACATAACTGGCCAGAAGCTGTTTGTAGTAATATATTGTTTGTATTCTAGAATGTTTGATGTAGGTGGTCAACGGTCAGAAAGGAAGAAATGGATTCATTGTTTTGAAGGAGTCACAGCTATAATTTTCTGTGTTGCTTTAAGTGGCTATGATCTAGTGTTGGCTGAAGATGAAGAAATGGTATAAATGTTTATAATGTAATACTGCCTTGGAAGGTAAAGTGCAGTATCTGCAGAAATGAGGTTTTGAGATATTTGAAAAATGCCTTTCAGATTCCTACTATCAATAGGGAAATGTTGGAATTTGACAATAATTCGTGCTTAATTTTCAGCAGAAAGCAAACTTGTAAAATAAAGTCTAAGTACAATAGGTGACAAAAATTCAAAATTTTCAATTGCTGCACTTTACCTACCCACAGCAGAATAGTGACCCACAAGTCTAGCATTAGTCTGTATTTACTTTATTTATACTTGTGTTCATTTGCTCTTTTGTTAAGTATAAATTTGGATATATATTACTTTTGTACCTGTTTTTTTTTTTTTTTTCTCTCTCTTTTCTTTTCTTTTTTTTTTTTTATTATTTTTTTTATTTATTTATTTATTTTTTTTTTTTTTCAAGTGTCCTTAATCTTATTTCAAATGTAGTTTTTGAACTTTTTTAAGTAATAAGTAGTACCCACCCATTTCTCAAATTTATTTATTGTGTTATTTTGAGTGTTCCCTAAACAGTCCTTAAAAACTACTTAATTTTCATTTTTGAGAACCCTTAAAATACCTAAATTTCAATTTCCACCCTGTAATTTTCTTAACATTTCAAAGTCCCTAATTATAGTTGCTTCTAATTTTTAAATCTGTTCTAACATATAGGTTCTGAAAAAAGACAATAACAGTTTTCAATAATTTTAACCATTTACTTCCTGGGAAGTTTCAGCCTTCATACTGGAAGCATTTTTAAGAAATCGGTGCTCATATATATATATATATATATATATATATATATATATATATATATATATATATATATATATATAGCTTGTTATTAGGATTAAAGATTGTCTAGAGTTAGTATCACGACCAAAATTTTGAGTAAAAAATCACTTATGTCAGAAAATAGTTTATGATGATATCTAATATTGTTGCTGATTTTAAAGGAATTTAAAATTTATAATTTCAAATTAACATCTTTTGTGAAGCTTTATTGAAATTATTTTCTGTATTTTATTTTCAGAATAGGATGATAGAGAGCATGAAGCTTTTTGATTCAATTTGCAATAACAAGTGGTTTGTTGAGACGTCTATTATATTATTTTTAAATAAGAAAGATTTATTTGAAGAAAAGATTACCAAATCTCCTTTGAGTATTTGCTTTCCTGAATATACAGGTAATTTTTATATTCTATCCTGGGACATGCGCTCGACCATTTTTAATTTTTTTGAAATTTATATCCCTAAAAGCTGCATATGAAAGATGTTTAAAACCACTTTTATTTTTTCTCTTAACTGGTCCTTTGATTTTTTTAGAGTTCATCAAAAGTGGTTTTCATAGTCAAAAATGGGACTTATAGGCCTTTGCATTTTAGCCAAAATCTATTTGAATTACATTTATGGCAGTTAATTTGTGATTTGATGTTGAAATGCATAAGATTTACAGTCTACTGCAGTCTTACATGCTGAGTTATGTGGCTGTAACTTAATAATTAAAATAATGACAACAGGTTAAAGTTCAAGGTCAAATGTAACAATTTTACTCATTTCAACGAAGGATAACTCAGGTAGGGGACGGAAACACAAAATGAAATATGGGAAAAACTAATCACTGGAACCATGCTAATCTTAATATATAAAAATCTTCTGTGCGGACGTTTGTCACCATAAGGCTTTTAAACAGCTGGACCGATTTTGATCAAATTTTCTGTGGGTAATTAAGTTGTGGCAAGCATGGTTTCGAAGCACGATGGATCGAATCGGAAACGTTTTCGTTAATTAATTTAAACATTGGATGGTTATATCTCCAAAATGATGAATAATTATTTTAACCTATTGTTGAGCGAGAACTGAAGTAAATATTTTACCCGTTGCCAAAGAACAATAGGAAAGCCAGCTCCGCTTTTTGTAATGAAATTTCCTACTGTGATGTCTTTTGAGAATAGATAAAATGTAGAGAGAGAGAGAGAGAGAAAGATAAAGAGAGAGAGTGAAGCCTTCATTTCTTAAAAGCAACGATATTCGTAATATATTTTAAAGTAAAGTACTGCAAGGTTCATGCAAAATGTGTGTTCTGTCGTCGTAGTTGAACCATGTGACCGGTTTAGGTTTTCCTAACCAAATGATCCGAAAGTACTGTACCTAGCAACATTTGTTTATCGGCTGAAATCCGTCTGAGTTTTGGAACCAATGTCAAGAATACTTTAAGGATTATCTAATTAATTAGTACATTATAAAGGAAAAGATTGTGAAATGTAAAGACGAAGCAAATTTTATTTTCGTCCAGATAAATTACAACTGGGTAGTTCTGTACACAAAAGATCAATGGAGTGGAAGATCTTTATCTTTGGTGGAAAGAAAAAATTAGGCAATATATGAAGTTTAAAAGGTTTTTGTTCACAAGTTCGGACCGCTAATTGGTTGGAGTTGGCCTGGCTTACTGATTGGCTGGATTACAGAAACGTGGTGGCTTGGCGACTTTGGCTATAAACAATGGAGTTGCGTGATCATTTGTTTACATTTTAAACCTACTGTTGATGTAACTTATTGTATTTTTTGTTTATTTGGCAAAATATTTCAAATTGCTAAGAATTGTTTTTCGTTTTTAAAGAGTTTTTAGTCATTTTAGTTGAAGAATGTTTATTTTACATCGGGAGGGGGGGGGGAGGGATGATTTATTTTCGTTTATTCAGAGAACTGTTTTTACCTTTATCATTTTTCAAAACGATATCCTTTCGATTGTTTGATTCTTTTTCATATGGGGGATGATGTAGGGGAATTTCCCGTTTGTTCTAGATGGGTAGTTAGATTTTTACACTTGATATCTGAGGACGCTTTTTATCCTTTGAGTATGGCTGAAGGAACAAACCATCAAGTACGGGAGAAAAAATAGTTTATAAAACAACTGCTCAGTGGGCATTAGATAAATCAAGTTGTAATAAATATAGGCATTCTGACACCATAGCAGCTTAAAATATTTTTTTTACTTATTTTTTCAACGGAACGGTTCAAACACTTGATAGTTTATTAAAAAATTTTAACTTTTCAATTTACAAAGTTTGAACAGAACAGTGTCTGTCGGGTCCTCTAGTAATAATATATAACTGTTGCTGTGTGTTTGTTTACCCTTTATAGATTACAGTCCCTCAAAAATTGGAAAAATGACATTTTTAGACCCCTGTAAACCAAAAGGGGATGGAATTAAAAATAAAATTTCTTGGCCAATTGAATGTTCCATTACATGTTCTATATATTGTTTTGTGTATTTGATTTGTAGAAAAGATACAGGTCTTTGAAATTGAGTAATTTTGCTGGTTAATTCACACTATAAAACAGAAATTAAAAGTGTGAAAACTTCATTGCACCTTCTTAAATTTATGTGTAATGGGCTCTATATAATATATTATACTGAAATAAGCAAATTGTATGCATAAACTAAGACACATTCCTAATTTGATACTTTGAAACTGTACCAGTACCAAGACAATGACAGGGGTCTAAATTGAGTGATCAACACAAGCTATGTAATAACTTTTTTGACAGTAATGGGCATTTTCTTTTGATAGTCGTTTTAGTAACTCTCGATTCTTCATACCTATTGCTAGTGAACAATAATTTTACTGTGATACTATTTAAATAGGGTTGCATAAAGCAGTGATTAGATGTATTGGGAATATTATTTGCAGAGTCAAACCTTTCTTGCAGCACTTTTTCAGCTAGTTTAAAAAACTGAGTACTCACAAGGATACATGCAATGTTTAGTAGCAAAAATGCTGAAGATATACATATCTGTAGGAATTAAAATGTGACTTCTAGTAGTTCTTTGCAAACTAGTCGTAGTATCAATTCTTTTTATGGTTCCTCTAATTCCGTTACATTGTTCATTACCATGTGATATTGCATAGAAATGCCATTCAGCTCTCGTTAACATCCATTTCATGATCACATAAATTAACAAAGTTCTTTCTATTTTTGTAGTGTATTGGAGTATTTCAGTATGCCACATACTGTGTCACCACCAGAATTATAGTACTCTGTGTGAGTTCATATTCTTAAAACTACACTCAAGCAAGAAATGAAAAATGCTTTTTTTTTTCCCTTGCATAGATAATGTTTTTCATGTGTTCAGGCAAGTTAAATGAGTTCATGTTCAGAGAATATGTTTGTATGTATTGAAAATTTGCGTGTGTAGATTATCAGTATAATCTATAAATTAACTACTTAAGCTGTCAATCAAGTATGAACTACTCATTCATGTCCGAATATTTCTAAGTTATCAAATTAAAATAATTATTTTTATGCTTACAAAATGTATTTTCAGTATAATATATTATATAGAGCCCAATATACGTAATTTACGAAGGTGCAGCGATGTTTTCACATTTCTTATTTCTATTTTAGTGTAAATTAACTAGCAAAATTACTCAATATCTAAGACCTGTATCTTTTTTACTAACCAAATACACAAAACAATATATCTAACATGTATAGTTTTTGAATTGAATATTCAATTGGCCAAGAAATTTTTCTTTTAAATTCATCCCCTTTTGGTTTACAGGGGTCTCAAAAATGTCATTTTTCCGATTTTTGAGGGGCTGTAGTCTATAAAGGGTAAGCAAACACACAGAACAGACACATATTCTTATTAACGTGGTTCTAGTGATTAGTTTTTGCCATATTTCATTTTGTGTTTCCGTCCCCTACGCGAGTTATCCCCCTTTGAAATGAGTAAAATTTTTACATTTGACCTTGAGCTTTAACCTCTTGCCATTAGTTTAATTATTAAGTTACAGCCACCTAACTCAGCATCTAAGACAATCATTTTATGCACTCCAGCATCAAAGTGTAAAATTAACTGCCATAAATGTAATTCAAATAGATTTTGGCCAAAATTCAAAGGCCTAAAAGTCACATTTTTGACTACAAAAACCACTTTTGATGACCCCTAAAAAATCAAAGGTCCAGTTTACAGAAAAACTAAAAGTGGTTTTAAACATCTTTCATGTGCAGCTTTTAGGGATATGAGTTTCAAAAAAATTTAAAATGGTCGAGTGAACCCATTTGTTGAACCTGCATGGATTAACCCTCCTTTTGATAAGGCCATTTTCATTCATTTGTGCAATCTGTATAATATACAGTTACATACCTATAGGGTGTAGCCTCTTTGTTGAACTTAAGAAATCCCCCCCGTCACCTCGCTGGGAAGAAAGATTTTTTGGTGGGGGGGGGGGCATTTTGACTAATTTGACATATTAGGAGACAGTATTGCAACTTTTTTATTCTTGTTTTCTTTTTTGAAATAATTTTTAATGATGCCCAATGTTGCTTCTCTGTAGATGCATACTTGAATTTTATCATTCGGTATGATTGGGATTTCATTCTGCAAATTGGGAATTTTCGCCTTCCCAAACATTTTAGTTCTCCCTTCACCATTTCACAGAAATTCAATAAAATAGATTATATTTACAATTAGATAATAAATATAAATAATGTATGTTCTTGAACCAAATGAGAAGAAAAATTTTTCAGTCCCATTTATAGCAATGCATTTATTAATTTTTTCAAAACAGCTTTAACTTTAAATAGAATTTGTTTCAAAATACCAATGAAATATACACTAAACGTAATTTTTACGTTTACTAAAAGAAAGAAAGAAACCTTCACCTTTTTTTTTTAATAAAAATCAAACCATTTAAATAATTATATTTTAATTAAGAAAGCAAAGCAAATATGAAATGCATTGCTAATCTGAAATTAGCTTTTAAAAAACGACCATTTGCATACAGGCAAAATAAAAATTCTACATATTCATTAATTGAGGCCTCCTATTGTTTTGTTCAAATAAGACATTTTTGCTTACATTATTTATTGCAATGAGAATAAATATATATATACTTAACATAAGAGAAACTCTATACACTTTTAATTTATGTACTTACTAGAGGACCCGACAGACGTTGTTCTGTTTAAACTTTGTAAATTGGAAAGTTAAAAAAATTTCAATAAACTGTCAAGTTTTTGAACCATTCTGTTGAAAAAAATAAGTTTAAAAAAAAATGTTTTAAGCTGCTATGGTGTCAGAATGCATATATTTATTACAACTTGATTTATCTAATGCCCACTGAGCAGTTGTTTCATTAACTATTTTTTCTCCCGTACTTAATGGTTTGTTCCTTCAGCTATACTCAAAGGATAAAAAGCGCCCTCAGATATTAAGTGTAAAAAACCAACTACCCATCTGGAACAAACAGAAATTACGCTGCAACATCCCCCATATGAAAAAGAATAAAACAACCGAAAGGATATCGTTTAAAAATATGATAAAGGTAAAAACAATTCTCTAAATAAGCGAAAATTACTCCCTCCCCCCTCCCGATGTAAAATAAACACATTCTTCAACTAAAATTACTAAACACTCTTTAAAAACGAAAACCAATTCTTTGCAATTTGAAATATTTTTCCAAATAATCAAAAAATACAATAAATTACATTAACAGTAGCTTTAAAATGTAAACAAATGATCATGATACTCTATTGTTTATATCCAAAGTCGCCACGCCACTACGTTACTGTAATCCAGCCAATTAGTGAGCGAAGCTGACTCCGACCGATAAGCGGTCCGATCTTTTGAACGAAAACTTTTAAAACTTCATATTTTGTCTAATTTGTTCTATCCACCAAAGATAAATCTCTTCCACTACACTGATCTTTTGTATACAGAACTACCCTGTTGTAATTTATCTGGACGAAAATGAAATTTGTTCGGTCTTTAAATTCCATCATCTTTTTCTTTAATAATATTCTAATTAGTTTGATAATACTTAAAGTATTCGTGACATTGGTGCCAAAACTCAGATGGATTTGAGCCGAGAAGCAAATGTTGCTTGGTACGGTACTTTCTGATAGTTTGGTTAGGAAAACCTAAAGCACCGATCCGGTCACATGGTTCAACTATGACGACAGAACACACGTTTTGCATGAACCTTCCAGTCTTTACTTTAAAATTTATCTCGGGACCTAAAATCGTTGCTTTCAAGAAATGAAGGCTTCACACTCTCTATGTTTTATCTATTCTCAATTGACGTAACACAGTAGGAAATTTCATTACAAAAAGCAGAGCTGGCTTTCTTATTGTGCTTTGGCAATGTGTTAAATATTTATTTCAGTTCTCGCTTAACAATAGGTTAAAATAAATATTCATCATTTGGGAGATATAATCATCCATGTTTAAATTAATTAAGAAAACATTTCCGATTCGATCCATCGCGCTTCGAAACCATGCTTGCCACAACAATTGCACACAAAAAATTTGATCAAAATCGGTCCAGCCGTTTAAAAGCCTTATGGTGACAAACGTCCGCACAGAAGATTTTTATATATTAAGATGTTGAAAAACACAATTTTCTTAATAAACAGCATTAATAGCACATTCGCAAAACGTCATCATTCAAAAAGCAATCAAGATCTGTCTACTTTGAAAGTTTTAACATCATTATTAAACTGTAAATGATATTATCTCTTATTTAACTTTTAAAATATATATAAACTCAAAAAATGCACTAATGAATATAGAAATAATGCTCAACAAACCAATGTCTTACACATTGACTACAAGTTTTCTTGCCTTTTAAATTATGTTTTGTGATATTTCTTCTCGCATCAAGCGACAAAATGTCCCCTCCGCCCTCCCCCCCCCCCCCCCCCCCCCAAAAAAAGGAATCATGAGGTATAGAACACCCTCCATCGCTGCCCCCTGATATACAAATTGTGTATAGAAGTCTTGAGCTAACTCACTGAATCGGAAAAGTGTTGTGGCTCTTTTAAAAGAAAATTTACTTTAGTTTATTTTTTGTTACAATCAGTTAAATAATATGAATTATAATGATTTTTTAAAAAGTGTAAGAATTGGAGGTTGATTTCACAGAATGTTTTTATTCTCTCTAAAAAAAATTTTTTTTTGACAGATCCTGATCCTGGTATTTCTAAAAAAAACATGATTCTTACGTAACAATCAAATTCTAACCCTAAAATTGTATGTTGCTTCAGAATTGAAAGTATCTAGTTAAATTAAATCAATATTTACTTGTTTACATTTTTTTTCATGTCATGTTTTTTAAGCATTAAGCATGGATAATTGTGTTCCAGTTTTTCAGCGGAATTCCTTTTTGTGTTTGTGTCTTAATACCAGAAATCTATTGTGCTGTTTTCTCGCCAAATCTCACATCTGCAAAAAAAAATTTTGCTGACAGTTTTTAGCTTGCTTCAAGTTTTTGGGGATAATGTTGGTAGCTTAATTATGTTTATTGTGAATTTTTTAAAAATTCCTTGTTTTACTTAAAATAAATTATTTTATTTGTCGTATTTATATTTTTGATGCCTTCAGTTTGAAACTTGCAATCTCTCAGCATCTACTATAAGAGCTGAGTGTTTCTCACTATTAATGTCTACTATTCTTTGGTAAGAAGCAAAAAAGTTTTGAAATTTAATTTATTGAAGTCATAGTCATATTAGACATAAAATCACAAAGTGCAATATGGTTCTGATCTTTTAATATGTTGTTTGGGTTAGTCAGGGAAGTGTAGTTTTCAAAACCTGTGCGCGCTGGGTAACTCATGTCATTTATGCATCATATCACATCAGTTGGTCAAAAGACATATAAGCAATGCATTAGTGTATCTCATTAACATATTTCTAGAGATAATGCTATTTACCTTCCCACGGGGCTGTGGGCAGGTAAACAGCAGTATCTACAAAAATGGGTTTTTGAGATATTTGAAGAAATACGTTTTTGATCCCCCACAAACAATAGTAAAATGTTGTAATTAGACGTTCCTTTCGTGCTTTATTTTCAACATAAACCAAATACGCAAGTTTGTACAATTAAGTTTATATAAAAACAGTTGACAAAAATGCAAAAAAAAAAAGGAAAAATTTGCAGTTTCTGCAGCTCGTCTTCCCAGGGCAGAATACTAGCCTATAGGTTGCTTTGTAATAACTGTTAACATTTGAACCATGGAAATTTCCGTATACCTAAAACCGCGGGCAGGGGTCAATTTGACCCAAAGCTTAAAATGGGTTCTTTGATGTTTAGAAAGAGGTAAAAAAAAATATTTTTGATGAACAAGAGTAATACTAAGATTATACAATATAATAGTAAGATAAAATTCTCTCCCATTAGCTTTAATCATTTATTCATTTCACTTTGTAGTTTAAATTTCCTCCCAGAAGTAGTTTTTCTGCTATTACATTGTCCAGAAAAATTAGATACGGTATCTTCATTCGAGGAAATATTTTCTTCATCTGAGGGCACATATTCATCATCGCTGAAAACAACTTCTTCATCATTATCGTTTTCGGATTCATTTTCCGATAATTGTTGCATATATTCAAGGGCCTCGCCATTTGTAACAAAAGTTCCAGATTTTATTTCATCTAGATTTGAGTTTGACAACTTTTTTCGTTTATGTACATATTGTCTTTTCCTCCTAGAAATAGTTTTTCTGCTAGTACATTGTCAAGAAAAGTTAGATAAGGTATCTTCATCCGAGGAAATATTTTCCTCATCTGGGGGCACATATTCATCATCGCTGAAAACAATTTCTTCATCATTATCGTTTTCGGATTCATTTTCCGATAATTGTCGCATATATTCGAGGGCCTCGCTAACTATTAATTTACGCCTATTTCTTCCAGCCATTTTCACATCAGATCAATTTTATCTCCGTGTAAACAAGGCACCAAAAAAATCGAACAGACTGGTACAATTAAACTATCCAAGGCAATGCGAGAACAACCAGTTGTGAAGTCATAAAAACCGGATGTGCTCCAGTTCACCACTTTCCCTTCTAGGCCTAAACAAAAAACATCAGAAAGAAAACATTCCTTGAATACACTAACCAGAGGCATTTTTCCCACAGGGAACAATAACGTTAGGGGGGGGGTCTGCAGCACTTGTTACAATTACTGCAAACGCCCCCCCCCCCCCCTCACCTGCACTTCTGTTATCGGTAACAATTTACTGACCTTGAAGTATTGTTCTGCTTTCATCTGGAAAATGGAGAGAGGACTGAAAAAGCTTTTCCTATTATAGGAAACATTGAACTGCAACTTTAGTGCTTGTGATAATAATGGGGTCAAAATGACCCATTCCGCGGTTTTAGGTATAAGTATTAAAAACAAAAAAGTGGTTAGTATTTAACATATCAAAATTTCACAGATTATTATTGGTATAAAAATAGGAAAAGTCACGAATATTTTTTCAATTTCGTTCGTAACTTTTTGAGGAAATCTGAAACAAAATTGCTTTTGGGTCAAAATGACCCCATCTGCGGTTCTAGTGTTAAACAATTTAATGAGGCATTTACACAATATTTTGTCTTTATGAAACTCTTTGTATGTGAGAAATGTGTCTCATCTATCTATCAAGAGCAATCACAATGTATGTCTTATTTACAAACATCAATGTATATTGAAATATTAGTAGTTTTATAACATTACCCCCCCCCCCCCCCATTTCCAGACTATCTCTTGAAAACTTGGCGGTTATTTTTTCATTATGTTATCGTCATCTCTGGTTCAGCCATCTTCCATCTTTGAAGAAAAGGGGACTTATCAAAAGACAAGTGTCAGTTAGAACAAGCTTAACTACTGCCCTGTTTTGAATGCATTTTTTCTCCAGCCACGCCTTTGAGTCGAAAAATCTGTCTCTTGATGAAGACAAAAACCAATGCTCAGTGTCACAGTCAAAGGTGAAGAAAAGCCAATTCGTTCTCTTGTATGCAAATAGAATTAGCTCCATGGATTTTTGTAACCTAATTTTTAATACTCTTTCAGTATTTTAAGATTTATATAACAGGATATCTGGTAATTTTTAGAAAATCATTTTGTTCTTCTATTACTGTATTTATTATAAAGACATATAAAAAAAATATTTAACCCCATAGATAATTGATTAGCTTTTTTTATGAATTAATTTCTTATAAATTATATGATTTAGATTTAAAAAATCGTGAGAGGAAAAATTTTGCAGTTTAAATTCCCGCAAAAAAGGTTGTTTAAATTAATTGCAGGTCATGATCCCCCCACTTCTCTTCTTTACACCTGGTACACACTAGATTTGTGTTAATGGGCTGTAATGTATGATTAGTAAAATTCCTGAAGAGAGTAATAAGCACTTTTTTTATTACAGGAAATAATACCTATGAAGAAGCTGCTTCATATATCAAAATGAAATTTGAAAATCAAAACAAACGAAAGGATACCAAAGAAATTTACACGCATTTTACTTGTGCAACAGACACTAACAACATACAGTTCGTTTTCGATGCTGTCACCGATGTCATAATAAAAAACAATTTAAAGGATTGTGGCTTGTTCTAGTGAAATGACTATCATAAGTAAGTATTCCATACATCTAATTTTGTATAGATCTCCAGTTTTATTTAGCTGAAAGAGCTTCTTTCAAGTTGTACAGTCAAACCCTTGATTAGGCATGTGAACTTTGGCATTTTATGCTTAATTTTTAGTGAATTAAACATTTATTTTGCATCCTGTGTAATTGTATGATTTTTATTTATTTATTTTTTTTTTTTTTTTTTTTTTCAGGTTGTGTTAATTTTTACAGAAATTTTCTGAATCAAGTGTGTGTGGCAAATGGTCTTGTATGTATATTTTTTTCACATGTGAAGGCTTTTCCTCTTGTTAAGAAATATTTCCTTTTTATTCCACTTGAAACTGCACATGTCTTTCCACATTTTTGCACTGTTCTTGTACAACTGTGCCAATTCTTCTGTGTTGTATAATGCACAAATTATCTTGCCTTAACATTTGTGCCTTTTAATAATATTGAAATTTGGTACTTGTGCCAAAGATGTTATCTCCATAAACTTTTTGATGGATATTTATAGAACATGTCTGTATAATTAGTCTTTTAAGAGTTTTGAAATTATGCTGAGATTTAAAACTTTGAGATTGCTTTATTTCATAAAAATGTTGAATATTATGGAAAATATCATTGCTCCCCCACCTTTTCTTTTCTGTCTCTTTGTCAAATAGAAAGAAAAAAATATTAGATGTTGCTTCCTGTTTTTCATTTTATCGATTTACTTACATAATATGACCTCCTATATCCAAAACAAATAAATAGAAAGGCATAAATTAGTTGATTGTAAAAAAACAAACAAAATTAACACTACCTCCAAAAGAAAAAAAAATGTGTTTACATGTTCCACTGAACAATTAACTTTTCAGGCCATTTTCATCCACAAAAAGAGTTACTCATGCTTATAGTTTTTTCAGTACAATCTATTGCATTTATTTTGGGTATGAGAGGTTTTATTATTTTACTGAATTGCTCCTAAGCTTTAGTACTCTGTACAAAATGGCTGTAGGGATTAACATAAATATTTTAGACTGATAGACTTGCATGTTTATTAATTTGTTTCATTGTTCATTCTTTCCTTATAGTTTATATCTCCCTCACTATTTCTTTCCCCCAGCCTTCATTTTTGCAATATTTTCTTCCCCAGTTTTTTAAAACTAATTCAAAGCTTTCTTCTAATAAAGCTTTAAACTAATTCAATATTTAAAAGTCACTAGTTATAGTGTAATTTCATCGTCTTCCATTTAAGCTTTTCATTTTAGAAATTACAATTTGAACTGGTTCGCATGTGTATTTGTATTATACTGTATTATATTTCAACAGCAGTGGATATATATTTTTTATCCTTCTATTTAGATATGTTCAAATTTAAAAAGCTTTTTCTGAGCTATATTTCATAGCTGTGAAAATTGTTTTTTGACATTATTTGTAATATATAATGTGTTTGAAATAGTTAAAATAATTTACTTTTTGAAATGTGTTTCGTATTTTTGTATTCAAAATAACATTTTATTATTTTGAATTAAAGTGTATTCAAAGTTTTTCATGTAAATCTTTTGCGTGTAAATATTTTGTCGCGGGCATATTATTGTACAGGGAACATATTGAATATTTTGCAATGTATTTTTATAGTCTTATTTTAACAAATTCGATTTTTAAAAAATGCAATGATGAAAAATATTTTGTTAGACAACTATTTTAAATATTCTTGGCAACCGTAAAATTTGAAACAAAGGTCATCAGAGCAAGATAATCAGAGATTTAAATAAGAATAGAAAAATTGTTATTTGTGTGTGTGTGAGAGAAACATTTCAGCATGAAATTTTCACTCTGATAATTCAATATATATATATTACAGTATTGAGTACTAGGAATGAAGTTTCACATAATATTTGCTACTCCATTTTTGAACTTTTGTATTCACTTTATACAAATATTCACTAGGTGGATAAAAAAGAATAATCATTTAGTACAGTTTTATAGTAAAAATATGTATTTTTAACAATAAATGGCGTGTAGAAGCTGAGTGACTAAGAAAATTAATAATGAAAGTGCACTTCTTTTTCAAGCAAAGTAAGTGCAACATGCGTAAATCTATAATAAGAATAAAATGTTGAAGTAGCGGTACTTTGAATCCCCCCCTCCCCTTTAGAAATCAAATTTAACATTCATAGCTTTATTAACTAAATGTGAGCAGTGAAACTCAAAAGTGCTTGATTATAAAGAAAAGCAACATATAAATTGATATTAAATCCGAAAATTTTAACCATCCTGTTTTCTTAAGACAAAAGAATCCTTAGGGCTTTGTGTAACTATTTTATAATTGTTTATACAACAGTTATAAAATAATTACCTCTAAAAATTTATCTTCTGTATCGTTGATTTTTCAAACAAGTGTTGTAATAAATGCCTCTTTTTTTTTTTTAAATAATACTTAGTTGATTATTCCCAATCCGCCAAAAGCTGGCCTTAATAAGGGAAATATTGTGTGTCAGAAATGACTTTTAGTATAAGTCTGCAGAATTGTTTGTTTCTTTTGTATTTAATAGTTCCAAGACCTCAACCACACCTGAAAATTTTCATGTCATGTTATGGGGATAATTAACTTAGATAGATCGGATCTTGCTAGTTAAAAGGGAAAATTGAGATTATCTTTTGCTAATGTTTAAGTAATTTCCATTACTGTGCCAAGTTATACATTGTAATAATTCAAAATTTAAATAGTCAAGCTTGTTTTGAATAGTTCAGTAAAATTTATTACTTTTAAAGCAGTTTTTCAAAAATTTGTGATATATTTTCATCTTCTCACATATTAGTTGTGAGTTTACATCATTAATTATTTTGAGATTTCATCTGTTCTGATGTCATGCGTAGTTCTTTCTTGCAAACTTCATTTGAAAGATGTTGCATTTATCTATCTACCTTCTACATTCCTATATTGTACCAGTTAAATAAACGAAGATTTTTTTTTAAACTTTTATGAACTGTAAGATGTTTCGATATTTTATTAATATCTATATACACATGTACTGTATAAAAAGTTTAAATAAAATATTTTATCTGATGTCTTGGTTAACTAATGATTTTTTCTGCTATCTTGTCGCATTTATTGACAGTTTGATGTAAGATTTTATCACTGGGAACAAAAAATTTATTTTATGTGATTGTATGTGTTTTAACATAAGCCGTGACAAATACAATAAAATTCATTTCCATAGTAACTATGTGTTGTGTGTTTGGGAAGTATTTGCTTCATGTAATTGAATCTCTTTACTACCAGTGCCATTGAATACAATATTCATTTTTATTAGTTGGTCTACAGGATCTGAAATACAGAAGTTTTTGTTTATAGCACTCAGTCTAAAGTCAAATTCTACTTAATGCTGGGTTCGTAATACTGGGAGGTCAAAAGGTTCAAATTCAATGGAAGTTTCAACGGAAAACAGCAAAAAAATCAGGGCCACCCAAATGTAAATACATCCATTTCTTAAAGCCATGGTGGGAGGCAATTAACCACCCCCTCACACCCTAAATGACGAGCCTAATCAGGTGGCAGCAAGTCGAGTCCCACTCACCACCCTACTCAATCAACCAATTTGGGTGGGATTCATTATGTTGAAGTTCTTTAAATTCTGAATTTGTGTCAAATGTTCTTCATCTTATATTTTCTATGTAAACCTTCTCGGTTCTCGCGCTTGCGACATTTTCCTTCAGCCTCTGTCACAAGTTATGTTCATCTGTCTACTGATTGAGTGTGCTGTCAAATATTCAAGTTATGGCAGGGCTTACGCTTTCAATGAATTTTAAACATCCATTTTAATGGTTTACTTATTTTTCCATTATGTTTAAAATGACTTGAGACTCACCATGTGGAGGTAGGAGCAAGTCTATTCCCCCCCCCCCCCCACACACACACACATCCTAACCAACCAATCAATTTGTGTGTGCTTTTTCTGTTAAAGTTCTTTAAGTTCTGACGTAGTTTCAAATTTTTCATCAAAGATCTTGATCTGAATGTTGTCCACTTAATAGAACCATCTGTGTTTTTATGCCCGCAAACTTTTCTACCAGTCTGTCACAACTTTTACACATCTCTCTACTAACTGAGTATGGCACGGAAATTTCACCTTTTTGATGAAATTTCCCTACCCCGAGCACAGAAAAATTTCAACTATACTTCATTCCAGTTTATTTTGGCACTGGAGGGAAAGGTATGAGATGTGCGACTCCACATTGAGAAGTAGTTCTCGTAAATTTGGAGGTTTAAAAGGGTGTAAATTGACAAATGATGTGAAAAAAAATAGAGAATGTGTGTGGTTGTGTTAAATATATTTAATTTAAGGATTTGATAATGAAAGGAAAATCAAACCGCTGTAACTTGACTTCTGTCTTGGTGAAGACTTGAGTTTTGAAGGTCAACCTTGGCATGCTCCCCGTGGACCCGGCAAACTCTAGAACTTGCTTCTCCCCACTTCGTATCACATGGGGAAAAGCATCTGATTGTCATTATGACTCTTAAATGAGCATCTCCACAATGTGGTCAAAGTATTTCCGTCTGGTCTGTTGTCATTTATGCTTTCCATTGTTATTTCCAAGCAATTGAACATATTTTTTAAAAAAAATTCCGTGAGTAAGAAATAAAAAATAAAATGAAAACATTAGTTTTCAATTATTTACTTGCTGCAATTACAAATACATTGGTTTTTTTTTCTTTGAATTTGAGATTTATTACTTGGTAGTTTTAAATAGCTTTCGTTTTTTACATAAAAAACCCGAACTTCAAGAAAATTGTGAAAAAAATATAAAAAACGCGAATTTTGTTTGAATGTAACAAATACTTGTCACGTGAAAGGGTGCATTACAAATCCTTGTTACGGCGAAAGTCTTTTTTGGATCGTTTGAAAGTTTATGGAGGGGGGAAAAAATAACCCTCTCACGTATGTACAGATATATTTCTCTCATTTGGAAAAAGAGTACCACAATACGAAACTTTTAATTTTCTTTTTTTTTTCACTTGAAGGTCTTCAAAAGACGTTATCTTCTTTGGAAAATAATGACAGATTTTTTGTTCGAATATTAACCACTAGAGAGCACAGCAAACTTACTTTTCTTAATGCAAATGGCCTGAAGAGTTCAACTTCAAAAGCTCTTCCTGTAAAATTTCTTTTTTTCGTATTGTGGCACTCTCCTTCCAAGTGAGCGGTATATATTCCCAATTAATGGAGAGGAAATGCTGGATGAAGAAGTTTTACATTTTCATTTTAGAAACTTACACATCTCCCTCGAAATTATTCTGCCCCCCCCCCCCCCCGCTCCAGGCATAGGCGTTGGAGCTGGGTGAGTTTGAGCTCCCCCTGGAATATTTCAGACCGGCTCAGCTCCCCCGGAAAAATTCTCGCACAGTAGCTTTCTGTCATACATTTTTTACCTCAAACCTGTTTCAAAAATGTGATCTGCCTTTTCAAAGAATTTCCACCCAATAAGCAACAAAATCAGGGGACAGACGGAGTGGTCAGTGCACTTGAGTCCACCTTCACCCTTTTTCTCACTGTTTACACATCTCTTGATTGCCGGAAGAAGATTAAAATAATTTTAGACAAGCTATCCTACCGGCTACGGAAAAGTGGGCTTTGCCCCGCGGCCTGCAAAAATCAGTACCAGTACCATACCAATAGGGGTTTGCTCCCCACTTTGAGCTCGTGTTTCGAGAGCGGCATCGCAGTTTAGTTCACATTCTTATTAGTTTTGCCTCGCATACCGTTTTTTTTGTCGCGTGATCACAAAAGAATAGTGAGTCAGTTTTGCATTTAAATATGAATAATATGGAATGTGATACAGACATAACTATAAAAAAGGTTACTAAGGTAAGCAACTTGTTCAAATCAAGTGATTTCAACTTTCCAAAAAACTTATCTCATTTTAAGATATCTGACTTCTTAGGCACAATATAAAGAATTTCCAGCGGAGTCCTTTGAAACTGGTTGATTGAAATAAACTTGCAAAATTTTACGTGAAAGTTAAACTCAAAGACCAATTGGTATTGTTCTTTATTCATTGCAATTACCTACATTAAAAAATAAATAAAGAACTCGGGGAGGGGGGGGATCCCCATTTACAAACAAATTTTTTTATTTATTTTTTACTCCGTCGTTTATTTCTCTGTTTGATCATTTTTCACTCCTTCATAAAAAGTTAAGCCCCGAACAAAGAAAATTCTTTAAAGAATTCCCGAAAGTCTAATTATGTAGTTACAAAACAATGAACAGTCCTAAACTAATTCTCGAGGGATCATGAACGTACATATATTTCGGGTTTAAATTCTATGTTTCGATCAAAAGGTACATCAGATCGCAAAAATGTCATTGTTCGATGATCTATCGAAACCGAAAGTAATCTGTTGCCAGATAGAGAACCCGTAGCGCCCGAAATAGATATTATTCAAACAAATTTTTTATTTATTTTTTGATGGGAAATATCAAAAGAAACAACATAAATCAGCGGCATACTCAGAAATTAATTTTGGGGGCGCAAATCATTGCTGTGATAAAAAAAAACGCATTTTTTAAAACTATCCCACTGTAAAAAATTTAAAAAAAAAAAAAAAAATATGCCCGTTACTTTGTTTCATTTTAAACCGTCAGGGATAGATTTTTTTCATGAAGTTATAAAATTGCAAAGATAAGTATCATTCAAAGAATACTAAAGTTACTTACACTACAGGAACAAAAATTCACATAAATCAAAATCGGTGAAATCTTTATTATTATAATATTCTTAAAATCTTTCAATGATTATAAAAACAGTTACCATGTAAAAATCTGTTTTGAAAGGTGCGAGTTTATTGAAATGAAAAATTTTGAACATAATACTTTACGAAGTTAGAGTTATTCATATTTTTTGCTTTCCTAATTTAAGATGTTTTTTGTCACTTACAGATATATTTTCATGCCAAAATTGTAACTTTTCATTTATTATTTTTCATTTATTAAAAAATCTACAATATTTTAGTTTCTCTCAAAGACTTTTACTAAAATTTATCTGAATAATAAAATATATAACGAACACTTCATTTTAACACATTTCTAATACATAAAAAGTAGTCGAAAACTTTGTACTGCATAGTGAATAAAATATGACAACGTATATAAAGTACAAATTGATAATGGAAAAAGGTTAAAAAAAGAGCAGCTGTTAAGAGCTGTCATCCAAGATACGTGACAAAAAGTTGTAATGATTGAACAGGAGCTTTTTGATTTACATTTACGTGTTTCTAATTCCAGTCGTCATTTTGAATTTTTTGACAGGAGGTCTTGGCAGAGAGCTGCTTTTTATTCAAACAAACACAAATCAGTACTTAATAAAAAGTTAACCAGTTTATGTAAAGTTTCTTCTAATCTTACAACGTATAACTTACCAAAAGTTAATGTTAATGCTGTCGTCAATCTTTCAGATGTTTCCTTATATTCTGTTCAAGTTAATGCTTTAAAATTCAATAGTAATTTTGCGGCTCCATCTAAACGACTCCATCGTTTCCTCTTTTAATTGCTCCGGTCGAAAAGGCCTTTAAATTTAGTACTTTAACTTCCACACAGAAGGATTCAATCCGTCAGCTCATTTCTAACAACATCAACTTCAATTCACAGTTCCATAACAACAAGCTTCCTTATATATTATTTCTGTAGCCTGTTTTTGGTTTCTACGCCAGATCTTCCTCAATTCTTGATCGATTTCTTTGATTTACGCCTTATTTTAAAGCTAATGGTGCTGGCTACTGACGAAAAATAGACCCACGATCTAAAAATTGTTTTTTTCATCCGAAAAACCTGTTTTAAAGAACCAGAATGAGGTTTTCGGTTAAACTTATAACTTTAATTTGCGCTATGACCGACCGAGCTAAATAGCATGATCGGCAGAGCGTTCTCTTCGTAACCAGGAGAATGCGTGTTCGGGCCCACGTCCGGACAATCTGCAACAAAAAGTTAGAGAAATATCGCGTATTACATGAACCCTTAATTAAGTGAATAACAACTATGAAGGAATAGAATAAATAAGAAGGAAACGCTCCTTGCTGATATGAAAACTTGAAGTGACTTTGTGCTAAATTACTTCGGAATTGTACGTTTTTTTTTTTCTTTTTAAGCTTTGGCTCTAGTAAGAAAATTAAAGCATAATGTAAGCGAAAATATAAGTAACAGGTTTAAGATTTCAGACTACAATAAAATTGTTTTTTGTTCAGAAAAAAATAATAAATCGTATATTGAAATATATATTCTTCTAATGAGTTTTTGACTCTTTGTACAAATAAAAAAATTACTACCTCAATTGGAAGGGTAAAATATATATTTTTTCTTCTTTTTGCAAAAAAACAAATAGCTTATCACATTTTTACTACATTCGAAAAGCTACGCTTAAAAAAGAGCATAGTTTAATTTATTTTGTATTTTAACCGTGCTGTTAAATGATGAACACGTGCTGCCATCTAAGTCATAACGGTTCAAGCAGCCTGCGGTAACAAATTGTAAAAATTTTCAAAAATAAAACCATTTTTCTTCAATATCTTATCTTATATATTATTCCCCTCTCATTTTAAAACTTATCAGGCTGGCTAATGACGAAAAATAGACTTACGGTCAAAAAATCAAGTTTTCGAAAACATCTCTTGCTGTTTCAAAACCTTGATGCCTGCAGTTCTTATGAATTTCTTTTTTTTTTTTTTTTTTTTTTTTTTTCAGTAAAGTTCTAATGCAGTTTTCCAATTTTTTACGTCGCTTTCGGCAAAAAAAAAAAAAAAAAAAAAAAAAGCCTGTGTGTGTGTGTTCATATTTTAATAGAGCTTAAAAGCACCGGACTTAGTTGTTCGGTTAAACTGATAAGTTTTTTTCGGTAGAGCGTTCGGCTATAAACTATCTGAACTTCGGGCAAGCTTGGTCTGTCCGACATAATATCAAATTTATATTAGTATTACGCATTACATGTACACATAACATACACACGTAATAAAATAAATGCAGTGGGAATGCTACTTGGTGTTTTGACTCCTTTATGCAGGCTGCAGTTATCATTCGGATAAGTTGACTGTTAATCGAAAGGTGTTTTTCCCTTTTTTTAAGCTTTGACTACATCCAGACCACTCAGCATAATGTAAGCATAAAAAAGTATTAGAATTACCTAAAGGAAATCCTTTTTGCGCAGAAAAACATTTTCATTGTATGCTGAAATGTAGATGTTTCCAATAGCAATGTTCGACCTTTTGTACAAATGAAAAAATACTCCGCCAAATTAAAACTACGAGTTTCACTCAGTAAACCTTTAATTTTTTATTCGCGCGAATACGATATAAAGCATTAAAATTATTATCAGCTTCATTAGCAAGAAATCATTTTCTACTCCTCTGCTTTCTGCTGAAAAAAAAAAAAAACATTTTGTCTACGTTCGAAAAATCACACTTAAAAAACGGACTCAATTCAACTGGTTTTGTTTCTGAATTTTAAGTGTTCGATTAAAAGAGAAACATGTGCGGGCATTTAAGCCGTAACGGTTAAAGCAACCTTCTATGTGAAATAGTTCAATATTCAAAGATAAAAACACTTATTTTCAGTCTAATTTATTACTTCTCTAGAATGTTTGTTTTAATCGCTACGTGAGATCTTCGTCATTCTTTATTCAAATTCCATGCTTTACGAATAATTTTAAATCGTATCATGCTGGTTAATGACAAAACATGGAAGCATGATCTTATTATTATTATTATTATTATTATTTTTTTTTTTTTTGGCAAAAAGCTTTTTTGCTGTTTTTTACTACGCATTCCTTCAATGAATAGCTTTCAAAAAGGAAGGCGCACATACTAGGTTTGTTGGGGTCGGGTTGTTAATCAGACTGGCGCCAATTCGAATCCGTGCCAATAAATATCTCTTTAATGTTTCTTTTTTTCCCGTCAGATGCTCACATGGGCAGGACTGTATTTGCCACAACCTGTTTTTTCACATGCACAATTATTGCTTTTTCACGAGTCACTACTCAGCCACACTTTTAATGATATTTATGTTTGCATTGAAAATATGTACGACCAAAAGGTGAACGATGATCAAATTATCACTAAGTTGTATTTAACGAGGTTTTGTTACTGATTGTCCGAAAAACTCTAATCGGACTTCGAATCAGTACACTCGTAACACATATCGCACAAATACATTTATTCACAGGACACAGCACATAACAAGAAAATATTTACACAAGACATAATTTCATAGCAAATTTGCCTAACTAATGCTCAAAACTCGAAAATAAAACTCAATAACTCAAAATGAAACTCAATAACTCACTATTTCATTTTATAAAATCTCTCAAGTGTTTCTCGCTTCTCAATAGTCTAAATACGCCATCCAAACTAACATTTTTAAACAAACTAACATTTTTTCAACTCTAATCACCAAAACTCTTATCGCACGCACATTCTAAAGATATTTTGTTGCCAGCTCTCAGAAAACAAAAACTAAATAAAAACAATTTCAATTACGCATTTCACTAGTAAAATACAATAAAATCATTATAACGAGGAATCTCTTAACATTCTCCCACCTTGCAATATGAAATTTACTAATTTGTATTGCAACACAAAACCTAAGAAATATCAATTAGATCAAAGAAATTATAACAGTTCAAATGAAACAGAGGTTTACATCTTTAAACGTTCAGGTACTCTAATCTTTCTCCCATATCTGGTTTCTTTCAAAAGGGGCCGAGTGTTGTTAGATGTTTCTTCTCCCACAAACACGTCTGAAGGTATCCCAGGCTCTTTTCTCGTTCCTGAGAAAAAGGTTGTTTCTTCAGAGGTCTCTTTGACCAGCGAAAGTAATTTCAAAGAACTAACTTCAGTCGCAGATAGTTCTAAGGGATATAGTCTTTGAAATGGCCGCAGGCTCTCTCCTTGTTGTGTCTTTACTCTGGCTACTCTGGAATGGCCATCTGCTCCAGGATAGATTTTTATTACTACTCCAAGAGGCCAGTCATTACGCTTGGATCCGTCACTCCCTATTAAAACGATATCACCAACTTCTAATGAGTTAACTTTCCTATAGCCTTGGTTAATTAGAAGTGCAAAATATTCATTTCTAAATCTTTGTCGTAAGTCTTCTCTTAATTTCTGTAGATATTTGGACCTTCTTGTCAACAAGGTTCTGTCTACCACATCTAGATCAGCATTTTCAATCTTGGTGCAGTTGTCACTTACCAGAAACATAGCCGGAGTTAAGGGCATCAGTTGATCTGGTGAACTTGATATGTATGTCAACGGTCTCGAGTTGATGATTGCTTCACAGTCGCATAATATTGTTGAAAGCTCCTCGTAGTTAACAGAAGATTTACCTAGCATTTTTCTTAAAAGGCCTTTCAGCATCCCAACCATGCGCTCCCACCAACCACCCCACCAGGCAGCGGTTGGTGGAATGAACTTCCAAGAAATCTGTCTTGTGGTGGAATAAGAGCTTATTTTATTCCAGTCGAGCGTCTTTAGCACATTGTTCGTTCCAACAAAACTCATGCCGTTGTCGGTGTAGAGAACAGCAATTCTTCCTCTTCGAGCTACGAATCGTCTTAATGCTAAGATGAATGACTCTGTTGACATTGACTTAACTAGCTCAAAATGTACAGCTCGGTAAACCGCACATGTAAATAAAATGATCCAGGCCTTTTCTCCTGATCGCAAATACAAAGGCCCGGCATAATCAGCCCCGGAAACTTCAAAAACACCTGCATGGGTGACTCTGTCTCTTGGTAATGGGGCGAATGGCACTTCCAGAGGTTTAGCTGTATGGCGTTTACATATAACACAGTTAGAAATCACTTGCTTAGCTAACTTCCTGACGCCTAATATCCAATATTTTTCTCTTAATCTCACTAATAAAGTAGACAGTCCTGCGTGGAAAGATTTTTTATGTTCTTCAGTCACCATTTTCAATACCGCTTTATGTTTTGAAGGTAACAGAATAGGACTCTTAAACTCTTCTGTTTCCTCACAATCAAACAATCTTGTTTGTAATCGTAGTAATCCATCCTTATCTTTGAATGTTTGCAGCTTCTGCAAACGATTATCTTCATGAAATTGCTCTGACTGTATTTGCCTCATAAGTGCAATTTCAGCTCTGTTGTACTCATCAGTTGTCAACTCTCCTATTATCTTATTCTGACTGGAAATATTGTGATAAAATCTATAGATCCATCCAATTGTTCTGATTGTCTTCGTATAACTTGAAAATCGGTCACTTACAATGTTATCTGTGCATTGCACGTTGACCATAGATGATACCACGCCTCTCTTTCTTTCACTTTGAATTTCTTCTTCATCAACACAAAATTCGTCTTTTGGCCATTCTTCCGATGAGAAATACAACCATTGCGGACCTTCCCACCATTTTGACGAAAGAAGTTGACGAGCAGAACAACCTCTACTCGGAAGATCTGCTGGATTTAGTGATCCTGGGACGAACCGCCATGCATTCAAAGGAGTCAAGGATCTAATTTCCTGCACTCGGTTTTGTACAAACACTCCCCACGGCCCTTCTCTTCTCAACCATGAAAGAACGGTAGTAGAATCAGTCCAAAACACAATTTTCTCTTTTTTGAATTCTTTCAGAACTTCTACAGAAAGACGTGCTAAAATTGTGGCTCCAAGAAGCTCTAATCTTGCTATAGTCGTCTCTTTCTTTCCACAAGGTGCAATCCGAGATTTAGCTCTTAGCAGATGAACAGCTACTGAATCATTCAAACAAATTTTTATAAAAACAACAGCTGAATAGGCAGATTTACTAGCGTCGCAGAAAAAATGTAAACTATCAATTACGTATTCGCATTGCAACCATCTAGTTATCTTCAATTCTTTCAAAGTCTCCAAATTTTTCAACCATTTCAAGAATTCTTCTTCAGTATTTGTATCTACTTCTTGATCCCATGTTAATTTGCATTCCCATAACCTCTGCAGCAAAAGTTTTGGCAGTAAAGTAACCGGACAGACTATGCCTAAAGGATCAAACGTTTTATGTGCAGCAGACAAAATTGACCTCTTAGAAATTTTCATCGAAGAGGTATCAGTATCATGTGATAACTTTAAACTGAGGGTATCATTTCCACGGTCCCACATCATTCCTAGCACATTCGTGGGTTCTGAAACTTGACAGCGGGAATCCGAGTACTCCCACCCTCGTAATTCAAATTTTCTCTCCATTAATATTTCTGTAGCCGCTTGCATAAATTTATGCAACTGAGCTTCATCCTTTACGCTAACAAGACAATTGTCCACATAAAAACTGTTAGCAAGTTCTTCTACAGTTTCAACGGGATATTTCGAGGACTCAACTCGTGCCTCTTCTAGTGCTGATTCTAAATGATACTGAACCACAGATCCGAGTAAAAAAGGGCTACACGAAGCACCGAATATTACACGACAGTGCCTGAAATACTTTAGCTCAGACTTATCGTTGTACCAGAGGAATCTCAGATAATTTTTGTCCCTTTCAGATACACGGATTTGCAGAAACGCTTTACATATATCAGCAGTAACCCCTATTTTATACATACGAAAGCGTGTTAATATTGATGGAATGAATTCCATAAGGTTCATACCCTTTTCAAGGCAGTCATTTAGACTTGGTGAAGATCTCGACTTAGCGGAAGCATCGAATACTGGCCTAATGCGAGTCGTACTATTTTCTTTGACAACAGGCCGATGTGGTAAATAATGCGATGGTTCTTGAATTTCATTATAAGGAACCTCTTCAATTATTCCCTCCTTTTCCCATTCTTTGAAAACCAGGTCATAATCCTCATACAGATTTTTCGCTTTTAAGTTCTTTACTGTGTTGTTCAGTCTCTTCAAAGCCAATTCAAAATTTTCAGGCAGAGGGGGATGTTCACTCAACCAAGGCAAATCAACGATAAACCTTCCTTCATCGTCTATTCTAACAGTTCTCAAAAAATGTTCTTTAGCTGCTGCATGCAATTCATCTTGCGTTTTCTTCTCAGATGGATCCAGTATACCGATCGTTTCCAGTGACCACAAGTTTGATATACAAGTATCATTACAAATCATACTCGTTACAAGTAATGCAGTGCTTTCTCGAGATTCTAAAGTAGAGTTCTTCCCCATTAGTGTCCACCCTAGTTTAGTTTCAATTGCGGCAAGGCCACTAGGAAGTAATTTATAACCACCTGTCATCAGTTTTCCCGCAACGTCTGCTCCTATCAAAATTTCAATAGGGGCTCTACTATCATCCTCAATATGAATATTTAAGTCACAGAGTTCTTTTATACAGAGTTCATTTGTAGGTGGCTTTGTTTCACATATGACTGGTTGACTCAAAACTTCAAAATTGCAGTTATAATTACCGTTAGCACTAGTTAAATACAGTTTAAAAACTTCATGTTTACACACACCAGAATTTTTTCCTCCGAAAAGTGCATGTTTGAGACACTCTGAACCCAGGACTTCGTACTTCATCTCCTTTGCCGTATCTTTTAGAATGTATGACCTCTGGGATGCAGAATCAAAAATTGCTCTCGCTTTACGGCTCTTTCCGTTTCCTCTTATGATTATTATTAGGGTTTGCAACATCACTTTTGGTGACATTGAAATGTTTGCGAGAGCTGAATCTTGCTTTGGAGTTTCTTCTAATGCAACAACTCTTTCAGAAGACGAAGGTAAATGCGGTTGGCCACTTCTGCACAGCAAAATATGATGTCTTCTTCCACAATTAGCACATCCAGCTTTCACATTGCATTGACGAACTTGATGTCCTGTTTTGAGACATAGAAAACAGCAGTGAGATTTTCCGACTAGTAATTCTCTCTCTTTAAGCGGTATTTTCCCTGCTTTTATGCAATCATTCGAATCATGGTGATTGCCGCAAAAAATACACAGTTTCTGTTCCCGCGATGCAGTAAAAAGGTCAGCTGCTGTTGCTACTTGAGCTCTATTCCCAAACTTTAATTTATTATCATTTTTCTTTTCAATGTGTAATTTACTGTTCTCTCGAGAAGTAGATTTCACTTTAGGGCAATCGAATGACTGAGAAGCTAAAATTATTCTTTCTTCAGCCTCTACCTCATCTTGTAGGAAATCCAAAATTGATCTCAAGTCGTTCTTTTCTTCCAACTGTGAACTCAATTCATTTTCTGGAGTAACATCTCGCGTTCTCCGGTTTGTTGCTCGGCATCGTTCCCAAGCTCTCAAAGTTTCTTGTGGAAGTGATGATTCAATTAGTGGAAATAACATACAAGCATATTTGTCTCTAGTTACTCCTAGAGACTCTAATGCCCTCAATTTAGTCTCTAATAAGTCGTATAACACTCGAAGAGATTTGGTTTGAGCACTTTCTCTCTGAAGAACTAATGCTAATAGATCTCTTACATAGATCTGTATCAGCAATTCTTCTTTTCCAAATCTACTCTTTAGCTGATTTAATGCTTTTTCATAGCTATCTCCTCCAGGCGGGAAACTTTTGATTAAATCCTCAGCAATGCTACCTTTAACCATACTTTGTGACAAATAAGAAAACTTGTCATGTAGGTCCAAGTTGGAGTCTTTATCGATCTTTTGAAACTGTCCCCAAAATCCGAGCCAGTTTCTTATATCTCCATTGAATGACGGGAGCCGTATCTTAGGATACCGTAACAGAGTATTTTTCTGCGATGTATTTGCACTTGAAACCGAAACAGAATCTTCTTTTTCACATGATGAAAGTTTTTTGAGTTTTTGTCCTAAAACGCGCCAACGATCAATATAAATCTCGGATTGATCGAACTCAGCATCACATTCTGTTTCTGAAATATTTTCATCGCAAAGATGATTTCTAACCTTGTATTCAGTCTCAATCATTAAAAGTGCTTTTTCTTCAATTACTTTAAGTTTAAGTAATTTATCTTCATCACTTAACCAAGCTTCTTCTGCATCAAATTCATTGCAAGCTTTCGTAAATAATCTCCTGTACTGTGTCCTGTTTTTCTTAAATTCATCCATTTTTTTTTCTCAGCACGATAATTAAATTTATTTTATTCAAACAGACGAAAGAGTCCTGTCACGGACGCCAGATGTCCGAAAAACTCTAATCGGACTTCGAATCAGTACACTCGTAACACATATCGCACAAATACATTTATTCACAGGACACAGCACATAACAAGAAAATATTTACACAAGACATAATTTCATAGCAAATTTGCCTAACTAATGCTCAAAACTCGAAAATAAAACTCAATAACTCAAAATGAAACTCAATAACTCACTATTTCATTTTATAAAATCTCTCAAGTGTTTCTCGCTTCTCAATACTCTAAATACGCCATCCAAACTAACATTTTTAAACAAACTAACATTTTTTCAACTCTAATCACCAAAACTCTTATCGCACGCACATTCTAAAGATATTTTGTTGCCAGCTCTCAGAAAACAAAAACTAAATAAAAACAATTTCAATTACGCATTTCACTAGTAAAATACAATAAAATCATTATAACGAGGAATCTCTTAACACTGATGTCTTTAAATTACATGCCTTCTCTTCTGCGCTTACTTTTTTTTGGGTCTTCTTCATAATGTTCTTTCTTTGAAAATTTTAAAGAGCGAAATGTCTTATGAAACGATTCGAAGCACAGTGCGGAGTTCCGCACGGGTCGACTAGTATAATGTAACTCGTACCGTAAGAGATTTATGTGCTAACTCTGATTTAGTCATTACAAACGCTGATAATGGGGGACCAAATTGTTGTTCTAAACAAAAAAGATTATATCAACGAATGCAATAACTTAATTTTAGACGGGCCATATGAAAAAATCAAACAAGATCCTTGTGGTAAAGAATTAAAAACTATCAGTAACGCCATTAAGTCATCTCCGTTGATTCCAGATTTTCACAAAAAACGCCTGATTCCTTCTGTTGCACAATGTTCCAGATTCTATGCTTTGCCTAAAGTGCATAAACCACTCATTCCTCTCCGTCCCATTGTTTCTAACATTGGTAGTGCTTCTTATAAATTGGTCAAATTTTTAGTTTCCGTTTTTTCACCTCTTCTTTCCAGCAACTGTTTTACTGTTCGGAGCTCTCTTGACTTTGTTCGCAAACTTCGAATTTTTCAGTTAAATAACCATAGAATGGCCTCTTTTGATGTGAAATCACTCTTCACTAACGTGCCTGTTGAAGGTGCGTTAGACTGCCTTAAAATGAGATTAACTGAACATCACTTTTCCTACTTTGAGATCAATGAATTGTGCAATTTAACACGTTCTTGCTTAAAACTAAACACGTTTGTTTTCGACGGTAATTTTTTCCGGATGACTGAAGGTCTTGCTATTGGACAATTTGAGTCCAATTCTAAGTGATTTGTATATGCACTATTTCGAACTTAAATTATTTAAAATTATACAATTTGATTTTTACGTCAGGTACGTTGACGACATTTTTGTACTTTTGCACTCGTCTGTCAGTGACCTTGATAACCTTTTATCCATCCTAAAAACTATTGACCCACATATTCAATTTACGGTTGAATTGGAATCTGGTAATCATCTTTCTTTTCTTGATGTGTCCATCACTCATCATGACAATACGTTTACAACTACTGTTTTCCGTAAACCCTTTACTGTTTCTCTTCCCCCTCACAAGTTATCCGTTCATCCTCCTAAACAAAAATTGGCTGCTTTTAGATCTTTTATTTACCGTGCTTTAGCCATTTGTTCAAATTCCAATTTACTTTCATCAGAACTGAATTACCTACGAAGTATTGCGGTGGATCGAGGATTCACATCAGATATTATTGATACCATTTATAAGAAGCTATGTAGCTCAACTAACAAAAATCAAACACTTGCTCCTGTGAACTATTCGAGTTCCGTTGTCTTACCCTTTTTTCCTAAAATCAGTCTACAAATTGCCAAAATCTTTAAAAAGTTTCATTTTTCCGTCACTTTTTCTCCTGTTAATAAATTAAAATTTTCACAGCTTAAACACCCTGTTCACAACCTTGACAAATGGGGCATTTACAGTGTTTCCTGCCAGTGCGAATTGGCCTACATTGGGCAGACTCGACGATCCCTCAAATTCCGGATAAAAGAACACGAAAATTACGTCAAAAAACAGGATCTCAAACGCTCCTCTATTGCTCAACATTGTTGGTCCTGCGGTCATAATTTTATTTTTTCTTCCGCCAAAGTTATTCACGAGTGTTCGTCCATTCATGATTTAGATTTTTGGGAGTCATATTACATATGGAAAAATGCTAATTTAATCGTCAATGATTTGTCTAGCACTCCCCCTTTTCCTAATGTTTGGAAGTCTGTTATTTGATTTATTTTTTGTCCGTGACGTTTTCTCCTGAGTGCAACTGTCCTCTGGAGTTCTGACGTAACCTTGACGTCATCGTTTCCGGCACTGCTCTCATATCTTTTACAACTCGTCTCTCATTCCAATGTTCGCCTCGACTGTGTTTTAGTCGGGTGAACCTGTCTTCGTTTTTAATGCACTGATGATGGCACTTGTATTTTAGAGCGCCGAAACAGCTGTTTGCTGGTTTTTCAACCTTTTTCCATTCTCAATTTGTACTTTATATACGTTGTCATATTTTATTCACATTTCTATTGTTCTGTTTCTCCACCATAATGTTTCATCCTTTTCCCTTTTTCTAGTTCTCAGAATATAACAGTCTTCTAAACGCTACTTTGCCGAAGTCCTTCCTTTCCTTCAAAATTATTAGAGCGCCTCAAATTTTGTTTTCAGGACTGGGTTTCCTGAAAATTTCCGAAAGAGAGTCCCTGAATACCTCGTTCTCCAATAACATGGGAAATTAAATAATATTCCGTTTTTGGAAATTCAATTTCAAAAAATTACTCGGCCCCCCTAACCAGGGTTTGATTACCTAACAGGCCAATTAGACCTGGGCCTAATTGGCCTGGCCTAAGGGGCCCCAAATTACTGAAAAAATTATGCATAGCATTACAACTATACGAAAAAATTCCATGTATTTTTAAAAGTAATAATAAAAAAATAATGACTTTTTATTTAGAAAAGAACTTCTTTAAAGGATAATTTTTATTAATTCTGCCAGTAGCGAATTTACCATGCCACAATTTCGAGTGCCCCGAAGGGGATTCGTGAATGCACATGATAAATAATTTACATAGTTCTTTGGCCCACGAAAATGCCTTCCGACAGGGCTAATAGAGTCTTCAGGGAGCCCTGAAATTATTGCAGGCCTAGGGCCTCACATTTTGTAATTCGGGACCTGCCCCTAAAGCTGACAAATATCATCCGTAGTCGCGTTTTTTAGAGATTATAATTTCGAATAAAATAAGGAGAAGGAACCTCTGAACCTTTTCTGATAACACCATTGAAGAACACTCCCTAGGACAATTTTTGAAAAATTACCAGAGTAGAGCCCTAGAACAGCTTTTTCCCATGACATCATTGAAGATTGTCTACAATTGCGATTTTGGATACTCAAATTCGAAATATTGGGAGGGAGATGTAAATTGATTTGAAAATTTGATCGAGGACAATCCCTCGAGTCATATTAGTTTCACTAGCGTTAACAAATATAGTATATAATCCGTTTTTAAGACATTAATTTCGAAAAATTTTCCGGGAAGTTTATTCGTACCATTTCTCCCCTTAATATTCCAAAAAATCGCTTAAAAACTCGTTTTTAGAACAAGAATTTTGAAATTTTCCGCGGGGAGGGTCCCCCGGAACCCTTTTTTTTTTTATACGTGCTCATCTTTGAGTATTGACCAACCCCCTTTCAAAACCGGAGTTTTATCACCTCATTATCTCCATATACAATGTATTTATTAAATATGATTGAAAACTTTGCTGGGAAAGAGAAAGAGAGAGAGGGAGAGAGAAGCTAATTTCTTATGGGGGAAAAAATTAAGTGCCCCCCCCCCAAATTATTTTCTGGTTATGGCATAATGTGTCTCAGCTCCCCCTACTTCCACTAAGTTCCTACGCCTCTGCCTCCAGGTTTAGAACAACTGCCTTAAATTAAATTTTTATAGGAAGTAAATTTACTCAGCCCCCCCCCCCCCCCAAAGTATATATAAAGTGCTCAGCATTAGCTACGCTATGGAAGTAAAATAATTTTTAGTAAATTGAGTTTCTCAGGGTTAATCATTTATTTTCACAGTCACGCAAAATTGAGAGCCATATGGTTTCTATTTCCAAAAACCTCGATGCATTTTCGTTTATTATTTTAAACTTCTTTCATAAATAAGTTGAGCTTAAAATCGAATCGTTTTTTTAAAAATTCAAAATTAATATCTTCTCTAAGCTTGAAAATGTAGTAATAGCTAATTGTTTCCATTTAACTCTTGTGAAGTTTCCAAGTTTTTTTTATTTATTTGAATAGAATTTTTTTTTCCTCGAAATCTGGAGATTTTGTTTTTGCTCTTTACCATATAAAAGGAAAACGCCTATACAGCAAGGATGAAAATCTCCCGCGATTGTCCGCTTTTTCATTTTTTTTTTCTTTATTTCTGTGGTTTTTAGGTTTTGAAAGACGGCATTTATCGGTAACGTCATCGGCAAGACGATGTGTAGCGATATAGGGAGATATGAGAACTGTCGGCTAAACGATGACGTCATAATGCTGCATAAACGATATAGAGTCGTTCCATGTCAAGTGACTAAGGGGTGGTCCCCGCTCGACCATCTCCGATTTGGATGAAATTTTATAGAGGCGTAGAGATGCCTTTGAAACTAACCTATGCAAATTTTCAGCTTCCTAGATAAAAGTCCTGATGATCTAGGGTCTCCGAAAAATGTGATCCAAGGTGGCGGATTAGCTTTTTGTGCCAAATTGCCAAATTTACACCAAGTTTACAGAAAATTTTATCACACTGGAAGTCTAAAATTTTAGGCGCTTAAAGTATGTTTGACGTCGGTATATTCAAGTATTTTTGTGAATTTGAGCTCTTTAGATTTTGTGTGGCATTCGCGTGAACTTGTGAAAATGAACGATGGGAAAATTTTTTCCTGGATTTTAGGTTGTCATAAAATCTGAACAAAAATAATTCAAAAGCTCATGCTGCGTGATTCCATGGTAAAAATGCTTGTTTTTGATGGGTTACAGTTACAGAACTTAAATATCTACTTTCTAAAAGGATATTGTGATTCAAAGTGACTATTGAAACCGTTCAAGTAAAAAATAGCCTATTTTCAAAGGCTATAGCTCAAGTTTGTCACCTCGCACCTTGTTTTCGTTTATACCATTAGAAATAACACATTTTTTTCCTTTCAAAATAAGTTTTTCTTCGATGGTGTTCTTTCAAATAAGGATTTAAAAAAAAAAAAAAAAAATTAAAAAAAAAAAAAAAACGAGCTTGAAATTATGTCTGTTGCAACGAATTGCCACGTTTAAGCTCAGATTAGCGAGAAATTTTATACTACTGGAAGCCTGAAATTTTATAAATAAAGAATGGTGAGTGTCGTGACAACCGACGTATAGGGATTTTGCAACTGTTATAGGTCAGAAATAGTTTTTTATTAATCACTTTAAAAGTTCTTTTGCAAATTAAATATGTTAGAATTAGAAAAGTATTTTGTTCAGGAAGCAGACTAATACACCAGACAAAACAATATAATTTTCTTTTTTTTTTTTTAATCATATTTCATTTTCAAAGTATTTTTTTAAGTAATTAATAAAAAACTATTTCTGACTTATAACAGTTGCAAAATCCCTATAAGTCGATTGTCACGGTATTCACCATTCTTTTTTTATTGTAGAACGAGATTTTCTCGCTAACGACAAATAGTATTTCAGGCTCATTTTTTTCACGCTTATCTGAGAGAACACCATCGAAAAGAAAAACTATTTTTATAGGAAAAAATATGTTCTTTCTCATTGGTACCAACGAAAAGAAGATTCAAGGTGACAAACTTGAGCTACTGGGCATTAAAAACAGGCTATTTTTCATGTGAACTATTTTGATAGCCACTTCGGATGCCAATACCTTTTAGAAAATAGATATTTACGCTCTGCAACTATAACCCATTAAAAACATGTATATTGACAATATAATTACAAAGTTCGAGCATGCGCATGCTACACAAAATCTAAGGAACTCAAACTCACAAAAATACTTGAATATACTAACGATCAAACATACTTTGAGCACCTAAAATTTCAGGCTTCCAAAAAGTGATAAAATCTTCTGTAAAGTTGGTGTAAATTTGGCAATTTGGCACAAAAAGCTAATCCGCCATCTTGGATTACATTTTTCGGAGACCGTAGATCCTCAGGATTTTGATCTAAGAAGCTGAAAAATTTGCTTAGGTTAGTTCCAAAGGCATCTCTACGCCCCCTATACAATTTTCATCCAAATCGGAGATGGTCGAGTAGGGGGACGATTTGAAAAATTAGGTCAGTTGACGTGGAATGACTCTATTACAATAACGATACGACGTCGTCGTCACAATGTCGTTTACGATATTTCGCATCAATATCATACCCGGTGCCCGATTAGACATCGTGGTCTATCGTGATCCCATAACGCAGTGATATAGTTTTGATAATTTTTATGATATTGTCGTACGATATGTGCTAGCAGGGATCTTTGCAAAAATAAAGAACAAAAAGAAAAAATAGGCTAAGGTAAAAGAGGAAAAAAGGAAAGAATTACAATTAAAAAAGAGAAAGTTACTCGCAAAAAATGCTGCAAAACGCCAAAGATGTAATTCATCATTTAATCATTATTATGCAAGTTTATTTATTTTTTAAAATTAGTTACATCTTCAATGAAATTGTTCTACAAAGAACAGAATCTTTTCAGTAAATATTTAAGTATCATAATGTTGTTTTGTAAATATGGTGTTTAATGATTCAGCTTGTATTCAAGTGTTTAATAAAATGGCACTTTATAGTATTTTAGACGTCACAAATAAAAAATTAAGTAATTTGCAAGCTTATTTTATTTATTAATATATATAACTTCTACCAGGGTTAGGAGTTGTCCTAAAATTTTCATTATTATATTGCGCAGAGAAATAAAACTCAACCAAAAAATGAAACTTTTCATAATGATATGCCTATATTTTATTATAAGAGAAAAGCCTATGTTGCTGTTGCTTTTTTTTTTTTTTTTCTGGAGAAGGAGGGGTGGGGTGCAGATAAACAAAACACATGATCAATATAACGCTGTTTGTTTTATCTACCTTGTAATTCTAGCAGTCATTCCTCTTCTGCAAAAAATATATAAAATAAAAATAATGAAGAAAATAAAAACAGCTGTGCATCAAGTATTGCAGAAAAGGAGTTAGGGGAAAGGAATAGGATCTAATATTTTTGATTTTTTCCTCTTTGAAAGGAAATGAAAATTCCTTCAATGAATTGACAATCCTTCTGTCAAATTGCAGTTCTGTGGCAGGGTGGTGGGAGTGAAAGGTATCATAGCTAATTGAAATAAAATAAATACAATTTGTCGAGTTAGAACCCAAATATAAGCACTTGGTTCAAAAAATTCATTTAGAGCAAAATTTAAATGGGTTGTCCCCAGATGGGAGGTAATATTTATTTTTATAGTGCTTATCTTGTGCTGTGGTCTGAGCAGTATTAGTTTGTTCTTCCAGTACAAAGAGTCAGTTTGCTTTGTGTTTCTGTTCAGTGAAGTTGGATTATTTCTTGCACAATTTTTTACTTAAATACTAAGCGTATGTATCCATGTTCAAGATACTTCTCCCGAACGCCAGTGAACTGACCGACGGATTAGGTACCGATAGATTCATAATTTTCCCGTCTTTATGTTTGGCAATTTAATCCTCCGATAATAATTAGTGGAGTTATCAATTAAAACGTTACATAATTTAAAGCGAGGAGTAAATTCATCAACTTAAACAACACAAAACTTTCGGAAATGTACTTAGGTTACTATTATTCTAACACCTTCAGATAAAAATAAATGTGAGGTAATTTTGCAGAATCACTCAACTTGCTGCACATTGTTCCGAAAATACGGGCGAAATGTATTCTCTTTTCTTCTGCAATTGATCACAAACATTTGTTTTTCAACTGCGGAGTTTTCCTTAGAAATCTAATAAGTTTAACTACTGGAAATCTTATTAAAACAAGTGCCTCTAAAACATGTTTTGAGCTGTACTTAAAAGAACACTGCTGTTCTTATTTTCGGAAAGAAATTGCAAGCTTATTTTATTTTTCGAAAAGGAGGAAAAGGTTTTTAAAGTTAAACATTTTCGTTGCTCCTCATTACTCATGCTTTAACTTGAAAAATGAAACTGACTATTATAAAGAACGTACACAGAATGGAAATACAAAATCCCTTGAGGAATCAAATATATATATTTTTAATGTAACATTATATACATTGATAAACAAAAATATTTGTTTCTTATTCTTCACTATTGTTTTCAACCTTTTCTAAAACTTTTACGCTCGTCTGCGTTGGCGTAACTCAAAAAGAATAAAACTTTTGAACCTTAATTATGAAATGATATAATAACTTACATTTATTTCAAATTCCTTTTCGGGGCTCAGTTAATAAAGTGAAGTTTTGGATCTATTTAAGCTTTTTGGCAGCTTGCGGAAAAGTTAATTAAAGTGAACTAACTGTTTTACCAACAACTTTGAAACTTGAAGTTATGCCACAGGTTTCAAAAGTTGTATTATTTCCAGCGGAAACCGAATTATCATGTTTGTATCGTAAAGGTCGTTAAATAGATGACAAAAATGCAAAAGAAAAAAAATCTGTACCTCATAGCTAGACTGACGTATGTCCACAAATTGCGATTTTCCGTTTGTTCGTGCAGTACGAAAAAGCCTACAGTGCCGGCAAAAAAAAAAAAAAAAAAAAAAAATTAGAATTTTGACACCTTGAATTCAAATTATGTTTTTTGCAACCACGTGTGCGTGTGTATGTAGGCGTGTGTATTTGTGTGCAGGCATGAGTTTGTGGGTACGCGTGAGTGTGTGTATGTGTGTGTATGTGTGTGTGTGTGTGTGTGTGTGTGTGTGTGTGTGTGTGTGTGTGTGTGTGTGTGTGTGTGTGTGTGTGTGTGTGTGTGTGTGTGTGTGTGTGTGTGTGTGTGTGTAGGATATGGACGCAACCAGGAGACGGTTTTCGCTAGAGGAGCAGCATCGTGAGGCCGGTCGACGGTGGTGCTGCAGAGGGAGGCGGGGGGAAAATAAAATCAAAGGACGCCAAAACAGTCAAATGAGAACAATAAGCAATGTGATTGCTCAAAAAAAAAAAAAAAGAAGAAGAACAAAAACGAATATTCGGTATTCGGTTAAATCACTAGGGATCATGCCAATAAAATCATGGCAAGAAGGTTTGCATGTAAAGTTTTTAATTGCCAACCAAATGTAAAGATTTTTTTTGCCGGCACTGTATTCCGCATCGAGCCATGTGAACGTAATTTAAAAATAAAAAAAAAATCCTTTTCAAATTTTTACCTGGGTTAAAAACGCTCGCGTCCTATCCTTTGCATGCGCCAAAAAAAGTTTTTCCCCTCTCCTATTAAATTGCAATTTATGTAACTTCCGTCCTTCTAGCTCTGAGATACAGAAATAAAATGAAACATTTGTACAAATACGCGTACCGCCATTTCCCTACCCACTGCAGCACTTATTCCTTTCAGCAAAATATTTGATAATTTGGTAACGATTTGCATTGAACAAATGAAAGAAAGATATTCATTCACTTTAGAAAACTTCATATACCATTTGCAAATTTTCAAGCTCCACAAATAATATTCCAAAATTCAGCTACGAACCTTGAGCATCGGAAAATTTCGGGAGAAGAATGCTAAGCAAGTTTATGAAAACATGACTCAAGAATTTAATAAGGATAATTATTAGTTGTTGGAAATTAAGAATCATTTCCCGCTACTATGAGCGTTTCAGAGAAATTCAAACAAAGTGTTGATTGCGGTTTCTGAATTTATGCTTGCTGGATTAAGGCAAAAACAGAAAATCTTTTGTGCTTAATATGCATTCTTTGTTCGAAACATAAATTACATATAATTAGTGTCTTCAAGAGGAAACGATAATTACTTGGTACTTTACTTTATCATAACGATATCTTTGTCATTCTAAGTTGTTTCACTATTTACTGATTTTTTTTAATCCTTAATATGCATTAGTTTACTAAAATAACAAAAGTAGTAAGACACATAGCCCTTTATATTAATTCAAGAAAATGAAAAATGAATAAAAAATAATGATTTATTCTATTCTTCTACTAATTGCTACAAGTTTTCTGAAGTACGAGTGTACGTATTAATGTGAAGGAATATTCAGAGTTGAAACTTTGTAGTATTTGGCTATTTGCTGTGAAAATAAAAGCTGACAACATCGAGTAAATAATTAATGAAAGTGTAAGGTAAAATAAAAATGAAAATCAAAATTTTCAATTGCTTAAGAAAGTTGTTTAAATAAATATAATCAAGTTACCGAACTCGGGACTGGACCCTATGATAGGACATTTTGTCGAATTTTGATTTGAGAGCTTGTACATCTGACAAATTTAATTAAATTCACTGCAAATTTCAAGCCAAGTGCTTAGTAAAAAGCAGACACAATCCTATCCTGATCAAGAGGAAATAATTGTAGAATATGATGTTAAAATTGGGAAAGAATTTGGAACTCGAATAGAAATTGCAAATAGCTATAAGTATTGTTTTTTTAATACTACACACAATACAAAAGAAATATACACACAAAAAATGTTATTGATCCAAAACCAGCGCGTATTAAGACACCGAATTATTTGAAGATGAAGGACTTGGCAATTCGAGGACGTGTGTCACGCATTATTAACAGTACCACCGACCTGCGTGAATTCGAAAAGAGTATTTTCAACTGCAGGAAATGTGTGCACTAAACTGAATTTCAGGCTTAGTAACACTTCAATAGATGCATTATGTGTCTTACTATTATTGATATTTTATACATTTGTTCCTCCATTTTATATTTATTCACAGTAAGTTTTCAAAAAGAAATTTTATTTTGCACAAATTATAAAATATGGAAACGGATTTTTTTTTATTATATTTTGAAAAAATCCCAACCGGTATTAATACCAGTATTCCGGTATCATGTTTTAAAAAATACGAATACCTGTATTGCAGTCACTAAATATACCAATAGGAACAAACGAACTTGATGAGATTAGGTTAAAAAAAAAGAAAAGAATTGCATGTATATCTTTAAAATAAATCAAAATATGTATAATATTCTCTAATTATAATCAACAAATAATTGTTTTTTTTTTCATAAATAAATGTTCTTTATTAGTGAGAAATCTTATAATCACCTTGTACATAATTTTTTTTTCTAGAATTGATCAAGCAATTAGTGATCACTTTCGGAACCACGGGCAAAGTTCCAAACAACCGTAGAAACTCAGGTAGAAGACCTCAGAGCTCGTTACATTATTTTAGCATGGCATTTTCATTGACAGTATTCTGTTTAAACATTGTTAACAAAGACTAGTTAAAAATTTTAATACTATCTCAAATGAATCATGGTTAAGAGATGGCTAACAGTTGAACACCCCCCTCCCTCCCCACTTTTTTTTTGCCTAAGAACTGCACCTTATATTAAGATGAATCTCACGGGCTAGAACTTATCGCACCCTTGCAACGAAAGTGACAAAACACAAAATTACAGCATTGGAGAAAAACCAAGGTTAGTTTTGAGTGATTTTTGCCTAAAATTTTACAATACGCGAAAAACAATTTTGATGTGATGTTTACTGGTTAGTTTTATTGTCTAAATTAATAACGCAGATGGGAGGGTGGGGTACAGTGAGACAAAAAATATAAAAATGTAAAATTCGAGAAATTTAGAAACTTTGACTCTATAAAAAATTTTATTAGGTAGATTTGTAATGCAGCTTAAATATGCAACTTTTTGAGACACAAAAAATTTCACTATTATTTAAAGTTTTCGAGATAATATAAAAAACGAGCTGATGTGTGCATCACATGACTTCCTTTTACTCCAATTTTAATGTCATTTTTCCCATTATTGGCAATTTTAATGTGATTCAGTAGTTTACTCTCTAAATATCACCACCAGTGGCCAAATTGAAACCAGAAAAAAAAAAAAAAAAATCGCTAAATTTGTCGCCAAGTGGGCGACAAAACTTGGCGACCAAAAAACTGGCGATATATCGCCAAGTGTCCGCCAAATAATAACATCACTTGAGTATACATCGAAATTAACAATGATTTCCCCACAAAAAGGGGTGAAAGAACCCGTTAGAAACTCCCGAATGCAACCAAAAGGGGAGGTGCACAACTAGACCCCACTAGGAGTCTAAGTAAACAAATTTCAACTTTCTAGGACATACCGTTCTTGAGTTATGCGACATACATACGCACATACATACATACGTACATACGGACGTCACGAGAAAAGTCGTTGTAATTAACTCGGAGAATGTCAAAATGGATATTTCGGGTGTTTATACGTTCTTAGGCACTTATCCGCATGTGGTCGTGTTGAAAAAAAAACTCAACATTAATTTGGGGGTGTGCAAAATGGAAATTAATGCCGAATTTCGAGTGAAAATTTTTTCGCGAATACAATACTTCCTTTTTTTGTAAAAGGAAGTAAAAATGAAAATTTTGTCTCACTGTACCTCACGCATGGAGCACAGTGAGACAGCGTACGGGCACAGTGAGACAGCATACAAGGCACAGAGAGACAGCATACAAGGCACAGAGAGACAGCATACAAGGCACAGAGAGACAGAATACAAGGCACAGAGAGACAGCATACAAGGCACAGAGAGACAGCATACAAGGCACAGAGAGACAGCATACAAGGCACAGAGAGACAGCATACAAGGCACAGAGAGACAGCATACAAGGCACAGAGAGACAGCATACAAGGCACAGAGAGACAGCACACAAGGCACAGAGAGACAGCATACAAGGCACAGAGAGACAGCATACAAGGCACAGAGAGACAGCATATAAGGCACAGAGAGACAGCATATATGGTTGAGTGAAGCATAATATGTTCAACGTTTAAAGTCATATTGAAATAAAAGATTCAAGTTTCATTGCACGGACTAAATAAAATTTGACTTTCAAATCACAAAAAAGATTGATTTCGCTTTGTATCATTTCTTTTCGTAGAAGCTGTTATCAAGGATTTAATACTTTTATTCGGAACGGATGCAACACCTAGTACAGATGGTCAAATAAAAACAGTCAAAATGGTTTAACTTATGCGCAAAAAACTAATATATAAGCCTCCATCGCTATCAGCTACCATTAGAACATTTCCGACATAAAAGTATTTCTGTTTGTGTTTGATGGCAATTCTATCAGAGTTATATAAGCTAATTTTGTGTGAGTTTTGTGGCAAGAAAGAGAATCAAATTTTGATTTCAAATCAATAGTACGTTTTTCCACAACTTTAAATTGAGTCACTTTCGTTGTCAGGGTGAGATATGGGAAATTTTTATCTGGTTAATTTTTTTCTAGATAACACGGAAAAGCACGAAAAAGGAAGAGAGTTTCAAACTATGAATTGTTATCATCATTACTACATGCTTACTGCATTAATACGAATTTTTCCATCCGTTTTTTTAAAAACCAATTTTTTACTATTTCGCTTCAAATTTGTAACAACCCTTATGAATACCAAATGAAGATGGTGGGTTGTTTTGGGAGGTTTCAAGACATAGTTTTTGGTTTCGTAACAGTAACCAGGACAGTGGGTCACATGGATCAGCTTTGCGGGCCCCATATAGCTCGTGGATCGCACATTGAGGAAGACTAGTTTTGAGCTCTAAATTAAGTCACGTTCAAAAAAAAAAAAAAAAAATCAAAATGGGTTCAGCCATTTACGTGCTACGATACTTTGTGTCGGAATTAAAAATCAAAATAAATATAAATAAAACCTCGGTGCCTCTTACATTCTTTTTTACTCTCCTACTTTTTATGAATGACGCATGGATATTGGATTGGTTAAACGTGCATAATGTGATTTCACCGAAAGATAGTTCTTTTATCTGAATGATAACATGCAAAATATTCAGAACATCCCAAAAACTTAAATTTCCGGGAATGTAAAAAAGGGCCTCGCTGTTGCATTAATAACCGGAAATTGACGTTTCCATCATTTCTATTTCACGGAAATTCATTCAACGTGAAAGTTACGATGCGTTGAAAAAAATTAGCAAACGACAATAAGGTTTTATGTATTAAATTGAAGTAGTTTTTGTGATTGTGATTGGAAAACGTTAGATAATTCTAAAATGGTGGATGCTAATTCTTCGAAGTTCTGTTAGCATGATGTTTATTTTTAATATTTTAATCGTACCAGAGGGAAGTGAAAAAATGAAATAAAGTAATCGAATCTAGAGTTTGAAATTCGTTATCAACTTTTTGAACTGGAAACTGGAACCACTTTATGGAGCAGGTCGACCATCTGTCATTTTTATTTGAGAGAATTTTGTATCAAGCCTTGTTTCAAGTGCAGTAAAACATCGTTTATACTCCTCTCGATTATACGTCTTTTACGTTGATACGTCATTTTTATGAAGTTTCGATTCGTCCGTGTTCATTTTAATGCGAAAATGCATCTCTTCTTCGTCGCAAAATATCTGTTATGCGTCGTTTCCCCTCCTTCAAATTCGAAAATTTTCTGCTTGTTAACCTTATTTTGGTTTCAAAACCGTGCCACCGTGCAGTCAAGGTTTGTTTCAAGTCGGTAAAGCATCGTTTATACGTCTCTCGATTACACGTATTTTACGTTTATACGTCTTTTTGTAAAGTCTCGATTCATTCCTGTTCATTTTGATGTGAAAAAGCATCGCTTATACATCGCAAAATATATGTTATGTATCGTTTTCCCCCTTAAAATCAGAAAAAATTCCCTGCTAAATCAGAAAAGATTCTTTAATACCTCTTGGATACTTGGGAAACAAATGCAAGTTTTTTTTATATATTTATTGTTTTTATGAAAAAATTATCGAACAATTAGCTATAATTCGAAACAAATCAAAAACTAATTCGAATTTGTTTGATATGAAATATTAGACAATAGTTAATTTGCTAAAGTATACAATCGATAAAATATTCTGTTCCATTTCAAAAATAAATAAAAGCCATATTTGCGTAAAACCAATTCTCTGGAACAATCGGAGTGAAATTTCATTTCAAAGCACTTTCAAAATTAAATCTCGGAAACCCTTTCTATTTCTTCTTTTGAATAGTTCATATTTGCTTTGAAGAATATTTTTTTCAAATCCGTTTCTGTCTGCTGGTAAAAGTGCTTTTTATGGACATAAGAATCATATTTGTTTATCAAGAAATTATATATTCATTAAATTAGGTTTCTTTTAAAAAAGAAGTGATAAATAATTGGTGTCTCTCCAGTTTCACCGACACGAAATTTCCTCCCCCCCCCCTGTTTTTCAGTTTCAATCTTACCTTTTGATATACGAACGGGGGAGGAAATTTTAAGTATCTGTGAAACTAGGGAGTAAATCAAATAAATTAAGGAATAAAATATAACAGTTTTCATCATTAGCATTGTTATAGATATAACAGAACATTTAGTGGAAAATAATAACAAATGAGCGAATAAGAACATCAAATGGCAATTTGAACAGAAAATGAATAAATAATATAATTTTCAAAGACCCACTTTGTAACAACTGAAAAAAAATAAATAAATAAATAAATCAGTTTTTTTTTACAATGTCAGTTCAGTAGAGATCACTCAGACACATTTTTGATTTTCCGAATTTTTTTACTAGATACTCAGCAGTACAGAGCGTGCTCAACAGAATACTTAATTTCTCAACTATTTTCCCATTACAAATAATACTGATAGTATTTATAATGAACACAATGAATTGGGACATTGAACGTTGCAGAAGTTTTTCCGAAACTCGTGATAAAGATGTATTTTCAAAACGCAAGAGTTTTTTTTTTTGAATATTTATTCTGCAGATCAAAAAATTCTAGACGAAAGATTGATTTGGTGCAGTTTTCTGGCTCAGGATTTAGGATGAGCAGTTGAAGCTTTGTGTTAAATCACCATAAGGTTTTGCGGAAATAAAGATTATTAATGAAAATGTAAAAATAAAGTGAATTTGTTCGGCGAGTAGTAAAAATAAACAAGTAACATTAGAAGCGTAAATAAAGTTGAAAAAGGAAAGTTTTTAATCCTTAGTCTTGTTACTGCTGCTAGTTTTGAAGTAAATATTGGGATCCTTACTAGCGAAACAAAACAATCAAAATACGCAATGGAGAGGCATTTGGAAAATAAAGTTAATGAAAGCAAGCAACACCTGATAATGAGAAGGCTGAGGGAGTGACAAGTTGATAACGTTCCCATTTTTACTTCCTATTACAAAAAAGGAAGTGTATTGTATTCGCGAAAAAAATTTCACCCAAAAATCGACCTTAATTTCCATTTTGCTCAGCCCCGAATGAATGTTGAGTTTTTTTTTCGACCAGACGACACGTGCATATATACCTAAGAACGCATAGACGCCCGAAATATCCATTTTGACGTTTCCCCAGTGAAGCCTTGGTTTCCTAGGAGCGAATCGCCGATCTTCGACGTCGCTGCTCGCCGTAACGCTGAAATCAAAGACAAGTGGATTCCGGCGTGGCCATTCACGACGTCGATTTAGCTCGGGCGCGCATGCTCAGAAGAATCAAGTTTCCGCCTCGGCGAGGAGCTACGCCGACGCTAGGCGTGTTCGCTCGTAGGAAACCAAGGCTTTAATCACAACTAGAGCCGCTATATAGATAGGCCGACGTATCAGCTTCAGTTCAGCCATTTTGGATCGGATTTTTCATTGTTGCGCTGCTAGGGTTACCACAGCAAACTTTCGGATTTCGCCAAATTTGACGAAAATAATATTTTATTTAATAAACAATTCACTTGTGCCGCTAATTATTACTTACAGTGAACAATCACCAAATACGAAAACTCGCCAGAAAAGACAAACATTCAAACACGCCCTCCGATCCAAAATGGCTAATCTTAAGCTGATGCGTCGGCTCGTATATCTAGGGACCTTAATTACAACGAGTTTTTTCGTGACGTCTGTATGCACGTATGTATGTGCGTTAGGGCTGGGCGATATACCGATATATCGTCATATATCGATATATAACTATTATCACGGTAACGATGTTTAGATTTCTATCCGTCCGATTTTTCGGTTGAAACAGAAATACAGGACATAATTACGGAGAAATTGAAATACTGACTCAAAAATACATAACTTTTTATAGTTCTGTATGATGGATGAGGGCTTGAAATTTCAAGAAATTAACTGCATTCTTCAATCAGTTATTTTAGTTTTAATTATAATACAAGGGAAAATTAACTACAGGGCAGTCGAAGGTCAAGGTGGATCCATTGTCAGATTGGTCTCCGGATCCCATCCCCCTAAAAAGTTATCAAGAGCGGGGTCCTTCTAAGGACCGCGTTCCTAGTTCCTGACAAGTCTGATATGGCCTCTCGTGGGCCCTGAAAAGTGAACGCGTGTTGGTTAAAAAAGCATCTTAATGCAACAATTAAAAATTAACCAATGGAAGTATCAACACGGTTCATAATTCTAATTAAACGTAAATCATTGATATTACGCTGAATAAAAGGTTTGCGAAATATACTGAACAGAAATGTTTGTACAGTGACCGCCGCTTATTAAAATCACATTCGTTCCCAGGATATTTGATTTTATAAAGCGGCTGATTTTATAAACCGGCATACCTACATTGTAAAAAAAGAAAGGTTTTGAAGTTTAAATACTTTAAAAAAAGAAATGAATTACGTCATTTATTTTTGTTTGAAGTATTTCAAAATACAGCTGTCATTTTTAACTAACCATGAGGGGTTTTTTTTTATTATTTTTTTACACACGGGTCTTAAAATATTGACGTATTGCAGTTTGGTTAACAGAATTTGAGAGTAAGGATTCAATATCGTTTAAGATTTTACGAAATGCACTGTAACTTTCAACGTTATATTTTTCTCTTTGCTCTTACATAGTATAACGTAAACATCAAGCGCTTTTCTGACATCTATTGAAGAGGGGAAATTCGGCAACGAGATTTCCTCATCTTCTGAGACCTTCTACTTCACTTCTTGGAGCTTCTTTATCAATTTTGTACGCAACATGTCCAAAAGTGATTTTATAAAACGGCGATAATGATTTTATTAAGAGATGGTTTTAACATGTTTTGATATTGCAATGATTCTGTTCTTCCAGATTTGATTTTAAAAAGCGGCTGATTTTATAATCCAGTGATTTTATTAGTGGCGGGCACTGTATTAAAAAAGAAATGAAAAAAGAAAAAAAACCTAATGAGATTAAATAAAATCGCCGCCAGCTCAATCATGTCCATCCGAGCTGTCGTATCAAAAAGAGCGCAACTCATTACTGAATGAAAATAGTAGCTTTATCTTTGATATTATCATAAGAAGAAAAAATTTTTATTCCGATCATAACACGGTAATCCAATTTTAAAGCGTTATCGCCGGCAACCCTGATTTGAACTTCTCGCCAGACATTACTGTTAATGCGCGGACATAGTGTTTTTTGTGAAAGTTGTACGCATTAACATTAATGCGCGGACATAGTGTTTTTTGTGAAAGTTGTACGCATTAACGTTAATGCGATGACATAGTGTTGTTTGTGAAAGTTGTACGCATTAACGAAGATGGAATTGAGTTTTACCATTCACGGTCATAAGTTCTTTGTGAAAGTTCTACGCATTTTCGGAAAAGTAACAAGTATGATGATTGAAAAAGCTGAGCTTGTCGATTGATGACATTTGTTGGATGGTTTACCAAGATTCTCTAAGACCGTCAGATGAAGATAAAAAGTAAGTACAATTTCTAAGCATTTTTTTTATTTACTAACTAGTGGTACCCGCACGGCTTTGCCCGTAATAGAAAAATTAAAAGGTCTTTTGGTTCGCCTGTATATTTACAAATAATGTATGGTGAATTTTCTCGCCAACTGGCTTGTACCCATGTTACAGTTCCACGTTATGATAATTTCGTATCTCGCCAATTGTTTAGTGCCCATGTTACGGTTCCACGTTATGATAATTTCGTAATTTACTCGTCCATTTTATGATAATTTTGTTCTTAAAATTGGAATAGAAAAAGAATCACATCGAATTTTCGAAAAATCTCTTTGATGTGCACACCCCCATGCTACAAACTAACTTTGTGCCAAATTTCATGAAAATCGGGCGAACGTTCTAGGCGCCATGCGCGTCACAGAGATCCTGACAGACAGACAGAGATCCGGACAAAGAGAGATCCTGACAGAGAGAGACATTCAGCTTTATTATTAGTAAAGATAAAGATGTAACATAAATGAATAATATACATAATTCGTTGATTTTAAAAATTATGAAAATTTAACTGAAATAAAAAAATGTTTTAAAATTTATTTAAAAACGCCAAAAAAAAAAAGTTTACTGCATTAATTTTAATAATATTCAGATTTTTTCAAAATAAATAAATAAATAAATTTTTTAATTTTAATTTTTTCCTCCGAAAATATTTAAGTTACATATCAAATTGCAGTGCATTTATAGCTGCATTCTTTAAAGATTTATTATTAGTATTTTACTTAATCTTACTCAACTAAAAAGTAAAAAATCTTAAAGCAAAAGCTATTTAGTGACTAAAAACAAACTATTTAAAACATCAATACGAAATATAGTTCAAAGTACATTCAAATTATTGAGACTGCTCAAATTGAAAGATTTAAACAAAATACTGAATTTAATGATTAAAGTGAAAAACAACGTAAATAATGCACAAATCTTCTCGAATATTTGTGCATTATTTACGTTGTTTTTCACTTTAATCATATTGTAGCACAAAGCTTATATGATAATTTTTCATATATACTGAATTTAATATTTAAAATTTTTTCGTTGCGAAGCATTTTTGTCATGCATTGAGCTATACCATTGAGCACGCCTTCCTCCTCCCCCCCCCCTTCCAGGAAAGTTTTGAATTAGAGAAATAATATTATATTTGGAAATGTTTTTGTTGTTTTTCGATCCTTTGCAACCCTCCCCCCCACCAAAAAAAAAAAAAAATATATCGATGTATCGAAAATATCTATATTTGGAGAGCGATATATCGCGGCATTAAAATTCTGATATTTCGCCAGTCCTTAATGTGCGCATGTACGTATGTGCGTATGTATGTCGCATAACTCAAGAACGATATGTCCTAGAAAATTGAAATTTGGCACGTAGACTCCTAGTGGGGTCTAGTTGTGCACCTCCACTTTTGTTTGCATTCGGGTGTTTCTAAAGGAGTCTTTTACACTTTTTTGGGGGGAAATTATTGTTAATTTCGATGAAAACTCAAGTGGTGTTATAATTTTTCGGACACTTGGCAATATATCGCCAGTCTTTTGGTCGCCAAGTTTTGTCGCCAACTTGGCGACAAATTTGACGTATTTTCAGTAAGTTACCGCCTTATGGCCAGGGCTAAGGCAGACATACATGAAATACACCGCCAGCTCAGTCATTCCCGCCGATGACTGCAGTTTCGTGCTTATTAGCACTTATCAGCCCGGCATAGGAAATGACTGAGCTGGAGGTGGAAACTCAGTTGTTTGGCACTCTTGGCTTCCTTAAGAGGCTTTCCACCTCCAGCTCAGTCACTTCCTATGCCGGGCTGATGAGTGCTAATAAGCACGAAACTGCAGTCCTCGGCTGGAATGACTGAGCTAGAAGTGTATTTCATGTAAATTTGGCGTGTTTTTTTTTAAAATCTGGTCTTAATTTGGCCACTGTTGGTGATATTTAGAGAGTTAACTATCGAATCAGATTAAAATTGCAATAATGGGGAAATAACATTAAATTGGTGTAAAAGGAAGTCATGTGATGCACAAATCAGCTCGTTTTGTCAGGTTTTTATTAACTTGATTTAATTTATGTCTGTTCAAGTGGAATCATGCAATTCAATTTTTAGCCACTTCGTGTAATCGAACTCTTTTGAAATTTAATATGCAACTTCAGACCCGATAACAATGCAATATTCGATAATCAAATTAATTATAATTACTATCAGGGGTGATTGTGTTCCGGTATTTTACCGAATTTCCGGTATTTTCGGAAGTATTTCCGGTATTTTCATGTCCGAAAATACCGGAATTATGTTTTTTTTGTTATGCTTTTATCTCCCTACCTCTGCAATTTTTTTTTAATTATTATTATATAATACTCATCAAATATACCTGCACGAGCCTTAAGATGGACACCTATCCCTTAAAATGGACAAATGTGAAGATAATTTGTATAACACCAGCTCAAAAGTAACTTCGTAATTCAATAAAAATTTAATTAAATGTACACACAAAATTTTCACTCAGAACTGTTTAAAACTATGGCAAAGGTGCACTTAATAGGGGCCAAAGATTACACTCCCCCCCCCCCCTCCGTTCTCGCTTTGAAACTTTCAGGTATTTTTTGATGAACTCACAATCACCATTGTACTATTAATTATGAATTTATGAAACTCTTATTAACTTGATTTGATGCATGTCTGTTTGGGTGGAATATTGTAACTCAATTTTCACCCCGTTCTTTTGGTCGGATTCTTTTGAAATTTGGTCCCAGACCCAATGGCAAGGCAATATTCTATAATATAATCAAATTAGTTAATTTACTATTAATTATTAGTTTCTTCCGATTACAATGGTTTTGGGCTGAAATGTTATTTATCGTGCAGTTTATTCCTTAAGCTGATGATCGACTGAATAAATTTACCGAACTCTGTCCTCGTCAATTAAACCCTCTATGTCATTGTATGATCGAAGTACTTGAAATCGATTGAAACAATTCAGCTACACAATACTAAAAAGCAGAATATGAATTACGAAACAACAATTTTTTATATACTATGTTTATAGTATAAAATAATTTCTCTGAGCTTCCTGTCAATTTAAAGCCCTATACAGTTTCAGAACTTCTTACAGATTGTCTGGAAAATTTGTGAATGTGAATTTTTAATTGCTCTTAAAATAGTGCAAGCTTTAAAAGGAAAAACTTGGGGTACATGTACTACATAGCTATCAATGATAAAACTTACTCCTCAGTTTGCTATTTGCAGAGTGACAAAAATGTTAGCTAAATTATAAATGCATCAATTGCCTGTAGCATTCACCCCATATTTTTCCTTGATAGCTATTAAAAACTCACAATCACAAATTTTCCATCAGACAATCTGTAAGAAATTCTGAAACTGTATGGGGTTTTAATTCTACATGAAGGTTCGTGAAAATATTTTATACTTTTTAGTTTATTTTAAAAACATGGTGTAGTAAAACTTTTTTATTTCATTAAGTATTAGTGATTAAGCATAGTTTCGAAGAACCAAGCAAGCCAATCTGGGCCATGTTTTTGCTCACAATTAAATTCTAGCATTATCAATATCATTTTACTACTTTTTGGTAGTTAACCGCGTACTTCTTACAGATGTTTGCGTACCCCAAGGGGTAAGCGTACCACCGGTTGGAAAGCAGTGGTTTTCTACCCCTTCCCCCCCTCCCGAGTTTTTTTTTTTTCGTAAATTCTAGCTAATATTGTGTGATCTGTTTTCTTCTTGAATAATTCTGTTCATTTTTCGCTCATTGTTGGTTTATACTTCTAGTTATTTTAACTTCGGGAATGAAAAAAGGATCCTAAAATCCAAATCTTTAGTTAATCTGCTTACTTTTAAGCGCTTTTTTTACTTCCTTTTACAAAAAAGGAAGTATTGTATTCGCAAAAAAAATTTCACTCAAAAATCGACCTTAATTTCCATTTTACTCACCCCCGAATGAATACTGAGTTTTTTTTTTTTTTTTTGACTCGACCACACGTGGATAAGTGCCTAAGAACGTATAGACACGCGAAATATCCATAATGACGATTCCCGAGTTAATTACAACGAAGTTTCTCGTGACGTCTATATGAATATGTATGTGCGTATGTATGTCGCATAACTCAAGAACGGTAAGTCCTAGAAAGTTGAAATTTGGTACGTAGACTCCTAGTGGGGTCTAGTTGTGCACTTCCTCTTTTGGTTGCATTCGGCTGCTTCTAAAGGGGTCTTTTGCCCCTTTTTTGGGGGGAAATCATTTTTAATTTCGATGCAAACTCAAGTGGTGTTATAATTTGGAGGACACTTGGCGATATATCGCCAGTATTTTGGTCGCCAAGTTTTGTCGCTAACTTGGCAACAAATTTGGCGGGTTATTTTTTTTTAAAATCTGTTTCAATATGGCTATTGGTGATATTTAGAGAGTAAACTATTGAATCACATTAAAATTGCCAGTAATGGGGAAATGACATTAAATTGGAGTAAAAGGAAGTCATGTGATGCACACATCAGCTCGGTTTTTTTTTAATTACCCGTGTTTCCTCTTGCATCATATATCATAGCGTTATAAATGCCTTTAATTACTGATGGAGTTGATATGCGTCAACTGGTTTCAAAAACAGCTAAGTTTGAAGGTTAATAAATCTTTTTTTTTCTTTTGTCATAGTTAGAAGCAAAAGGTTACATTTAGACGGAAATGAGCAATTTCAACTGCACTCTGACATTTCTTTCGTTTTCAGATTTAAGCACATGCATCATTGCCAGAACAATTTTTACCGAAAAGTGTTTAAAGAATTTCTAACTCTGTACAACAATTCGTCGGAGTTTAAAAATCGATTCTGTAAGGAATGTAACAAAGACTTTCAAAAGAGACCTTCTTTTTGGAAGTTCATCTCTCTTTCATTTGAGTCGAAAGAATGATTGAATGGCAACCCTTAAAAAGTATGCACTTCTCATTTTGGAGAAATGTTCTTTTCACGTTATATTTCTCTTTCAAAGAAGCCACTCAAGTCTCGCTGACTCTAATTTTAAGGTATTTTCAGTCCTAAGCTGACTGCCTTTCACAATCAAGGCTTGAGTTTCTGATTTGAGAAGACCGGAAACGCAAAGAAGTTTGATAGATGATTGTTTTACTCACGAGATATAGTTCGTGTAGCTTATTTATAACTAGTGGTACCCGCACGGCTTTGCCCGTAGTAGAAAATCAAAAGATCATTTGGTTCGCCTTTATCTTCTTAATACTCTTCAATCATTGTGATAAAATTATGAAGGAGTTTCAGGCTTTTCGATTTGGTTCATAGGAATGGGGTCGTTTCCAAAATTTTAAAAGTATTTTTTTTTTTTTCTGAAAGAGCATGCTTAAAAACCTAGGATTTGACCTTTTTAAAATAATTTATTTAAGTTTAATATTTTTAAAAAATTACTTAAACCGTTGCGCTTTCATTATTTACTTCTGTCGTGTGACATCACAAATGATGAAATGCCATTCAATGTTGCCATTCACAGAACAAAATATTTAATTCGCATCTTTACTCACGTGTATTGGCAACGATATGGTTGATAGCAAGCGTAGAGCGCAATTTTAATTCGCTGCTTGATTATCATAACGTGGAAACGTAGTAGAAAGATGCGCCAAATTCCGTCATTTGTGACGTCATAAAGACCACGCCTTGTTGGAAAAATCGGACATTTTGAAAAATCAATTTAAAAAAAACTGTTGGGAAAAATAAAAGTATTTTCTGGGTCCATGTATTTTTTTTTGCTCATTCTATCCATTTCAATGACTAAAAGTAGTACTTTTGAATGAAGGAAACAGCCCCATTCCCAAGTACTGATTGTGAACATGTTCAGTATGTAGAGATGTAATAGTGTTCAGACAGAGAGAGTCCACTGTATCTGTAGCTCAGTAACAGAGTAACGAAAGTCCGAAAATGGCAATTTTCAGATTATTACTGCAATATATGTTGAATCCGATTCCGCATTGAGTAGCAACAACGTCATTCTATTGAAAAGAATTCCTTTATTTTCAAATACCCCGTGTCATAAGAGCGCAAGTACCGATCGTTCTGTGCTTTAAAAGACAAACGTTTTTACTCTCTCTTGAAAAGTAGTGATAGTGGAACTTACGTTACTTTGAGGTACAGATATGTTCTTTATGAAAGTAGGGTATTATCCTCAGTAATTGGCAGGTGACCAGTGGTTGACACTTCGAACAAAAATATCCTAAAATAAGATTCCTATCCAATCTTTTAAAAGTAGAAGGCTATATACCAACTGAATGTACATTTACTTTAAAGATTATAACTTCAATTCATGTTACTAAATGGTTGCAGTGCATAGGAAAGAGAAACAATTGCGGCTTGTTTCAAATCAGCCATTTTTCTTGCAAAAGCTTCAATTTTGGCTTAAGGGAAGCATGCGCATCAATCCATTAAAATCTGACTTAAAATGTATTTTAAATTTTCGTTGTCAAAAGCTTTATTTAGTTGAAAGGTGTTACATTGAGTGGGTAGAAATAAATTCTTGTCCTTATTGGGATTTTTGAAATAATGGTGGATGCCATTTAGTGGTGCTTCAGTTTTGCTAGTCTCCAGTAATTGACATATGTGCCTATAAACACTAATGTGTTGTGCAATATGTCACTAGTTTGATTTCTGTTACTTTTGCAGCAACCATATTATATGGATTCTACTTTTGATTCGAGTTCTACAGAATATACTGTTAAATTTTTAAGTGAAACAATAAAAAACAAATATGTTTTGCCATCAGTCAGATATTGCGACTGTAGAGAATCGATTCACTTTTTATGGTCCCTTAGAATCATCGGGTTAATGTTCCTTTTTCTGTGGAAACAGCTATAATTCGTAAAATCGAAATTGCTTACCGACTAATGAAACAGCAATAATTTCGATATTTTTTTCCATGCAACACTCCAAATTTATTTTTATTTCTGTAATATACTTTTTCAACCACAAGATGTATGATTCAACATTAATTTATGTAAAATTACCTACTTTAAATTAACATGAATTATGTTTCTTATGATGATGAAATTGGTATGTAATCTAAAAGTGAAAAAAGAAGTGATTTTCCAGTTCTATTAGCATGTGCCAATTACTGGATCACAATGTGTCATACACTGGGGTATCAGGTGCCAATTACTGGTGATTTTGGTTACTTTATATATATATATATATATATATATATATATATATATATATATATATATATATATATATATATATATATATATATATTAATTCATATATATTTTATTTTAGTGAACTAGATGGATGCCCAAATGTGCATTCTTTAATATAAAAATATTTGCAAGTGAATTTTTTCTTTTCTAAGTAATGAAAACAGAGATAAATTTAAAGGATAAACTCTTAAAGTGCCAATTACTAGGGTCGTTACCCTCTGCATCATTTAGAACTGAAATGACTTATTTGATCTCTTTTTGATTTCTTTCAGGAAAGAAACAATCACCACATAATTAGAACTTAATAATCTATGAATTTTTCAACTTCATTGTGATCTGAAGCCGCTGCCATTTTTACAAGGTATACTTGTTCTCATAATTATCAAGACAGCGGACACTTAATTTTCAAAAATACTTTTGTGAAATAATTACTCTTTTTTTTTTTTTTTTTGCAAATGCACTTGATTATACTGTGGAACCTCGATAACTCGAAACACCAAAGGAAACATGAAAACATGTCGACTTAAGCGGATGTCAACTTACTGAGTTCTCATAATTTTAATTCCTAAGGAATTTCTAAATCGCTTACTAATGCTTAGCATTCACATTATGAAAATTAATTCCAGTGAATGAATTTTTTTTTCTTTTTTTTTTTGAAAAGTACACATTAAAATCACTAATATTATTTAAATACCTCGTGAGGAATAAATCCAATTTTTTTGAAAAGAGATAAAAGCTTCTTGTCGGACATAACAAACTTTTAACAGTTCGTCTTTAACAATTTGTCAAAAATAAAAAGTCCTATTAACACTTGTCTGAAAAACATGTCATGGTGCCTTCTTTCTCTAAAGGACTCTGTGGTACATTTATCCTACCCTTTCCTAGCCTTTTAGAATTCACTAACAGCATAGAGTGGTGGCTGATCTAGAATTAGCAATTGGATGTCGACTTATGGGGGTTTCTGCAAATATGTGTCAAATTAAAGATGTTTTCGTCTATTGAAATTAGCACTGGGCCAGCGATAGGAAAAATAAATGTCGAATTATCGGGGTAGTTGAGTTATCCGCGTGTCGAGTACCGAAGTTTCACTGTACATCATTGGCTCTCATGCTTCATAGGTGCATGAGAGTAGAGCTTAAAAATTGAATGGGAAGTACAAGGCAGCATAAAACATTATCTTATAACGTTAACAATAAATACATCAGAACAATGATTGCGTAGGCATAAAATTAGTCGCTGGATGGCAAAAGCACTATTTCCCTTGCTCGCCAATATTGGCTGCATATAGATTCTCTCCATGAAGAATAATGTAGTACTCTCTGCCCAATGTTGCTATGGAATTGGAAAACGTCAAGTTAAGACGAGCCTATCTGAATGAGGGGGAGAAGTACTCAATGTGACTCTGCTTAATTTAGAGGCTAATCCACATCTGCACAAGCTGGTATCCTTGAAAAACGATCTGTACCTACAGAATCTTGTTCAGCCCTGGACAAAATCCATGTTACAGCACCTATAAGATTTATTTTTTCATAAAAGAAAAATGTGTGTATGAGTTCTTTTCTTTAATTAATTAATTAATTAAGTAAGTAAGTATTTTTTGGAATAATTGTAGGAACCCAAAAGAAATAGCTGACGTAGTTCGGGACTGAAAGAAACCTATTGAATCTAATATTGTTGAATTAGCGTTAAAGAAAATAAGCTCGTCTAGTTCTGGATGAGCTTTTTCGCAATCACTTAAGAAGCCACATTTCATGATTGAACTTGCTCGACATTTATATCCACTTTCTTCAACAATGGAATTTTATGAGTATCAAGGACTGTTAAAAACAACTCTGCTAAATTCTTGCTTAAAGGTTCATTTCATTGCTTTACTACTTTATTTGCCGTGCGATGAATAAACTTGAAGCCTTCGTAAAATGAAATTTCAAATCTAAATTTCTATTTAATTAAGAAGGACTTTTTTAATTGTTTGGGAAACACTGTCGATTTATCAGTTCTAACTTAAGTAATTAAAATATTCAAGCAAGCATACTTCAGTTAGTATGCCAAAAAGTCTGAGCTTAGAAAATTAAATAAAAACAAATAGTTATGGTAGTTCTTTTATTCAGTCTTTTTTGGTTTTAAAGCGTTGTTTATATCAGCTTAATAACGATTCGGGGTCCTGTTCGAGTTTAATTTGTGGGATTGCATCCAAACAGTTCATTTGTTTATTTGAAAAACTACTCTGGAAAAAAAATCTTAAGCAAGACGAAAGAATACTACGTTCTTCGATTATTTGAAAATAGAGAAAATGTCTGTGTGTTGTATTATATAGTAGACCCTCGTTTTACACGGGTTTATTTCACGCGGTTTCGATTATACGCGGTTTAAGATTTGACACTTTTATTTTAATTTACGCGGATGAGTTTTGATTTCACGCGGATGCGGCATTGCAAACAGATAAAATTTTCCCCTCTTTCAAATTCCAAACTCCTGAGATTGTAGATAACAAGTAATAACCTGCATTTTGGCGGGCTAACAAGCGAACCTCGGCCTGTGGAGAAATTTTTTTCGATTGGTTCCAAAGCCCTTTCCAGAAGTTAAGTTATTCAACTCACACAATTCATATAGCTCACTGGTAAAAGAGTTTTTAGAAATAACAAAGGGGAACAAAACCAACGAGGATACCGACATCGATGACACACAACGAAATGCTTTCACATTGAAAATTTTGAGCCATTCCTCGACAATGGCAAATGATCTTTTTGATTTATTAGTGAAGGAAAATCCCGTCATGGAAATTAAGCGAGTGATCATGGAAGCGTTAAGCATAACAGCATCTGGACTTGCAAAATTGGAATTTTGTGATGAAAAATTGAATCATGCTGTTCATCTAAATATTTCAAAAAACAATTTTAAACTACTAGCCCAAAATTTGTCAATCGGAAACAACTTTGTTTTTTATCAAGATAACGATAAGAAATACACGTTTGCGTTTGGTGCCTCAAAAATTGTCCTTAAACTTAGAAATATGTCCTCAATCGCCAGATTTAAACTTAATGGAACATATTTGGAGATATCTGGTGGCTAGATTACGAAAATACACCACTGAAACGAAAAGCGAACTAGAAACAGTAAGACTCGAAGTGCGGCTGACTACTTATTCAGAAATTGCATAAAAAAAGAAAGAAAAAACAATTAAATCTATTCCCAGACGTTTAAAAGCTGTTGTTGATATTGCATGATATTCTACTAAAAATTAATTTTTTAAAAAGTTAGATTATTTACTAATTTTTTGACATTTTTTCAAAGTGTACGAAGACTTTTGTAAGATAAAATTTCGGGCACTTTTTGGTTTTTTATTTTTAAAGTTTTAATGTTTTATTAAAAATTTTCGTGTAGTTTTGTTAAAAATAGATCACAGATCTTATAATTACATACCTATTCCGAAATATTAATTCTAACCAATGCATAGGGGCCTATTTCATGGAAAGTCGCAGGTGTCCGAACACTTTTGGGAGCCACTGTATATTAATTGATTTATTCATTTAATTATTCGTTTATTGTTTCATTTTCTTCTCATTTATTCGTTCAACCTTTTATTTACTGATTCTTTCGATCAAAAATATGTGTTATAATCGAATAAAAAATATTTCATTAGAAAAATATTTTATTTTTCATTTCGTCCCATAAAAAAAATGAAAATTTTCCACTTTTTTTTTTTGAAAACTCAAATTTACTGCCTTAAATAAAAAATACTGTTTAAACGTAAGTCTAATTATAAAATGTAATGATCTTTCTTACACAGTTTATGGAAATTGCGTTTCAATGATAAATATGTTTCAATATCCATCCACCACCATTTTCAGTTTGGATAACTTCTTGGCTATTTACCGCTTATTTCACAATCTCTCACTCGTTCTGAAATGAGATATACATTGGGGAGTAGCCTTCAGGTATAATGAGATACCGTTAAATTGGTTTCATTTAGCATTGAATTTATTGTTTCGCTGGCTCTTCAAGGTATCATATAACATTTTTTTTAAAAAAAACTCTTTTTTAGAAAAGTAATTTATTTAACAAGCAAAACATTGTTTTGAATGAAGCTTAAATCGAGTAGTTAAAGCTCGAAAACTGTTCTCAAATCAGTTTCAAGAGATGAAACAATAACTAAAAAATAGTTTTGAATAAAACGGAAAGCTCTCAAAACTATATTGTGAATTTAACTTTTATCACAAAAAAAAACCCTCTACATATTTTAAATATGTAAAAATGGGGTAGTTTCCAAAAATTTAAAAGTATTTTTTTTCTGAAAGAGCATGTTTAAAAACGCAGGATCTGACCATTTTTTAAATAATTTGCTTAAGTTTAATATTAAAAAAAATACTTAAATCGGTGAGCTTTCATTTTTTATATTTCTGCCGATGACATCACAAATGATGAAATGCCATTCGGTGTTGCCATTCACAGAGCAAATTATTTAATTTGCATCTTTACTCACGCGTATTGGCAACGATATAGTTGATAGCAAGTGTAGAGAGCAATATTTAATTCGCTTCTTGATTATCATAACGTGGAAACGCGGTATAAAAATGCGCCAAAGAGCATCATTTGTGACGTCATCAACACTACGCCTTGTTTGAAAAATCGGAAATTTTAAAAAATTGATTAAAAAATAACTGTTGGGAAAATAAAAGAATTTTCTTGGTCCATGTTTTTTTTGCTCATTCTATCAATTTGAGTGGCTAAAAGTACTACTTTTGACTGAAGGAAACCACCCCATTACACTCAAACCTGTTTTTTTTTGCGGTGAATAAGAACCGCATAAAAATAAAAAAAAATTGCATAAAATCCCATGATCTACTGTGTGCGCCTATGAAATTTGGTAATGTTTCGTCCAATACTTCACTCACTAGTGGGGCTCCTTTACCTCACGTTATTTTACATCCACCCTGTATAATAACAATAACATCTAAATTTTAATATGGATCATTTCACTGTTTTTTTTTTGCGGTGAATAAGAACCGCATTAAAATGAAAAAAATTGCATAAAATCCCATGATCTACTGTGTGCGCCTTTGAAATTTGGTAATGTTTCATCCAATACTTCACTCGCTAGTGGGGCTCATTTACCTCACGTTATTTTACATCCACCCTGTATAATAACAATAAAATCTAAATTTTAATATGGATCATTTCACTGTTTTTTTTTTTTTTGCGGTGAATAAGAACCGCATTAAAATGAAAAAAATTGCATAAAATCCCATGATCTACTGTGTGCGCCTTTGAAATTTGGTAATGTTTCATCCAATACTTCACTCGCTAGTGGGGCTCCTTTACCTCACGTTATTTTACATCCACCCTGTATAATAACAATAAAATCTAAATTTTAATATGGATCATTTCACTGTTTTTTTTTTGCGGTGAATAAGAACCGCATTAAAATGAAAAAAATTGCATAAAATCCCATGATCTACTGTGTGCGCCTTTGAAATTTGGTAATGTTTCATCCAATACTTCACTCGCTAGTGGGGCTCCTTTACCTCACGTTATTTTACATCCACCCTGTATAATAACAATAAAATCTAAATTTTAATATGGATCATTTCACTGTTTTTTTTTTTTGCGGTGAATAAGAACCGCATTAAAATGAAAAAAATTGCATAAAATCCCATGATCTACTGTGTGCGCCTTTGAAATTTGGTAATGTTTCATCCAATACTTCACTCGCTAGTGGGGCTCCTTTACCTCACGTTATTTTACATCCACCCTGTATAATAACAATAAAATCTAAATTTTAATATGGATCATTTCACTGTTTTTTTTTTGCGGTGAATAAGAACCGCATTAAAATGAAAAAAATTGCATAAAATCCCATGATCTACTGTGTGCGCCTTTGAAATTTGGTAATGTTTCATCCAATACTTCACTCGCTAGTGGGGCTCCTTTACCTCACGTTATTTTACATCCACCCTGTATAATAACAATAAAATCTAAATTTTAATATGGATCATTTCACTGTTTTTTTTTTTTTTTTTGCGGTGAATAAGAACCGCATTAAAATGAAAAAAATTGCATAAAATCCCATGATCTACTGTGTGCGCCTTTGAAATTTGGTAATGTTTCATCCAATACTTCACTCGCTAGTGGGGCTCCTTTACCTCACGTTATTTTACATCCACCCTGTATAATAACAATAAAATCTAAATTTTAATATGGATCATTTCACGTCAAATGCCATGTGCCGTCATAACTCCGATTTTGTTCATTATTTTTTTACGAATAGATATCTATGATATGAGTTCAAATTATTTTTATTTAGATCTTTCAAATAAAAATTACACTTTGGAGAATTTTTTCCAAAATTTGGTTTTTGATCATTTTTTGGAGTCGCCGTTTTGGCATGAACTTAGAAAATCTCTCTAGTTTCTTTATTTTTCAACCAATTAAGCTGAATTATATATCAATTTCAAGCTAATACTTATCTCTTTCAGTGTGAACGACAGAAAGTATTCTGTGAATAGTTGGCTGTTGCTACTCTTTATCTAAAGTCTGTTTTTATGCTTTTTCAATTGTTAGATTAAACAAGTTATATCTCCGGAGTGCTTACTATGATCTGCATACTTTTTTTTGTAGCATATTTAAAGCATTCTCTTGCTATGTAAAAAAAATGAAGGGTGTTTTTTGTTGTTTCGAAATAAAAAAAATCAAGTGTGTTTTGCAGAAATGCAAGTTTTCTATTGCTTTAAATCCCTTTAAAGCTTAAAAAAGCCCAAAAACTTTTCAAAATAATTAATACTGGACTGTCAAAAGATAAAAATTAATTTGTATCAATAGTTAAGCGCTAAAAAGTTGTTCACTTTGGGAAAGAATTGTGAAAAACCTCCGTTTCAGACTTCACACACACACACACACACATACAAAAAAAAAAAAAAAATACACTTTTGATTGAAAGTGTACTAAATATTAAGAATAATAATTTAAAGAATAGTGTAAAAAATATTTCTAATGGCATTATTTTGCATTTTTTTAGACATTAAAAGATGGGGGGAAAAAAAGAGTAATTACTATTGAAATGTTTTTATAGCATAAACTTGTTTGGATTACATAACACCTGAAAATGATCTTCCACTCTTAAAACACTCATGCAATACGCATCATTCGTCTTTCGCTTTGAAAGTGAATCGACGCATAGCTTTCGACTATTATAAAATGTGAAATGAAAGGCATGCTTGTGCGGACTGCATTTAATTTAAAAAAATTACTATTTCCTTTGTATCGAAAGATGAGAAAATCAGAATTTCCATCAATAAGTTTTAAAGAGATTTTTAAATATACTTCAATCAGAAAAAAAAATCTTCTTCAGAGAAATCTAGAGTTGCGCTGCATGAGTATTGTAAGTGTGGAAGATTATTGTCAGGTGTAACATAATCCAAACAAGATTATGCCATTCGAAGGAATTTTACACTATTCTTCAAATTATTATTCATGTTTTTTTTTTTTTTTTTGTGTGTGTGTGTGTGTGTGTGTGTGTGTGAACTCTGAAACTGAGGTTTTTGCACAATGCTTTTTCCTAAGTGAATAGCTTTTTAGTGATTAACTATTGATACAAATCAATTTTTATTCTTTGACAGTCCAGTATTAATAATTGTGAAAAGCTTTTGGACTTCTTTAAGCTTAAAAGGGATTTAAAGCAACATAAAACTTGTATTTTCTGCAAAACAAGCTTTGTTTTTTTATTTCAAAACAACAAAAAACACCCTTCTACTTTTATCTATATAGCAAGAAAATGATTTAAATATGCTACAAAAAAATTTTGGTGCAGATCATAGTAGGTACTCCGGAGGTATGAGTTATTTAATTACCCAAATGAAAAAGCATAAAAACTGACTTTAGATAAAGAATGGCTGCACCCAACTATTCACAGAATATTTTCTGTCATTCACACTGAAAGAGCAAACTACTAGCTTGACATTGATACCAAATTCAGCTTAATTGGTTGGAAAATAAAGAAATTAGAGAGATTTTCTAAATTCATGCCGAAACGGTGACTCCAAAAAATGATCAAAAATCGAATTTTTGAAAAAAATCTCCAAAGCGTAATTTTCATTCAAAAAATCTATTTAAAAAAATAATTTGAGCTTATCTCATAGATATCTATTCGTAAAAAAATAACGGAGAAAATCGGAGACATGACGGCACGGCCGACTATTTAATTTAGGCGATTTGACATGGAATATGATCCCTATATATTTTCCTAATTTGAAGAGAAAAAACAAAGTTTCATTTTAAATCGCTTTTTTTAAGTACAATTTGAATAATTTTAGAAATTCTTTTTTAGCCGCTAAATATGAAAAAATTTAACTGAGACTTAGCCATGCATAAGTATGAAAAATTCTAATGAAAAATACGTGTTAAAAAATAAGACACTTGAAAACATTTTTATTATTAAAATTAATTTAAATTAAATAGTACAAAGCTGTCTAAAATTATTATTTTTTGTTTTGGTTAAATTATACGCTTTTTATAAAATTGTGCCGTATAATATCAATAAAATGTAATAAAATCTATATATTTTTCTCATTTTTAAAGAAAAATCTAAATCTAATTTAAAATCGCTCATTTTTTTTTCTTTATTGTACAACTAGAATAGTTTTAGAAATACCTTTATGACAGCTAGATTGAAAAAGTTTACCAAGATATAGACATGTATTTGCTTCGCAGAATTGAGTATAAAAGTAAAAGTTTAACGACGTTTTAATTCATTTTCCCAACGAACACTCCTCAACTCTCCAGATTGCATCTGGGGAGAAATTGGAGACTACAAACATTTTCTTTTCTATTGTAGGTTTACTCAAGCCTTCCATCTTAATTCCCCCCCCCCTCTATTACCGACTCAAATCGGAAAACCTACTGTTTTATTGATAAAAATGCGTTTAAAAATGTCCAAAACCTTCTCAATTTTATTTACAAGCTCAAATCTTTATTTTTCCCCTCATTGAAATAAAGAAAAATGATTATTTAGTGTCTGAGAACTTTAATTTTTTTGTGAACAGGTATTGTTATTTTTGTTTTCCTCTTAAACTTTTTCTTTAATGAAATTCAAAAAAAAAAAAAAAAAAAAACTGAGCCATGTTTTCCACCAATTTACTAAAGTCAACAATTTACTGATTATGACCAATTACCAACTGTGACATTCTACTGATCATGACTTTGTTACTGCACCAGTATATTTTTAATCATTCTTATCTTTAATCAAGACTGTTTTTGAAAAATATGTTGTTTCTAAAATGCTAAATAACTTTTAATCATTTTGTTGTTAATTCTTCTTATCATTTATGTTTTTGAAAGTAACATCATTTTCCCTTCAAAATTGTAGTTAGAAAAAAAATCATTTATATGTTTTTCTTCAAATTGCAATCAACCTTAATTATATACACAAAATGTTGATTTTGATGGTGTTACTGTAATTTGTCAAAATTTCAATCGAGTCAGCTGTTGTTCCGGGTTTCTTGGTTGGATGGCGTTGGAAAGTCACTCCACATCTCCCACCAAAACCGAGAAGAGGTCTTGTTACCATTCGGGGGAGAAGTGGAGGAGTTGTCTTAAGTTGTCATTTTCCCAACGATATGTATGATCCCGGATTGGTTTACTGTACATTTAGCTTTGTTACGAATAAATTATTTGCGCAGGGAAACCTTCTTAACTATTTTTTATCGCCCAACAAATTCCGCAATCAATATCGTCGTTCTCCACAAAATTTCTACAAGTGTAAGTGTAATGAATAAAAATTATCCTATTTTCTTTTTTCTGGAGATCATATTGTTTTCTCATGCTGGAGTTTTTTATAGAAACCTTCAAAACACTAGTCTAAATAAAATTTTTTCACAAAAGTATATTTTTGTTACGTTTCTATTACGGTGTACCTCCAGTTTCGCCAACACGGCATTTCTTTCCCTCCTGTTTTCCAGTTTCAAAAATACCTTTTGATATATTTAAGGCGGGAGGAAATTTTAAATGTCGGTGAAACTGGGATTAAACCTTTATTGCGTTTCAGTATTTTTACTAAGCGATCGCTCTTTATTAAAATTAATGAAGTCCTTATTTACTCGTATTTATGTCCTCGAATATGTATCAAAATATTTTTCTATTTTAATTGTATGTAAACAAAAAAGGCTACAGTTTTAGTTAATAATCGTTAGTATATAAAATTAGAAATTTCATCTAATTGGTAAGTTCTTATATTAGTGAAAAGAAATTATAATCAAGTAGATTAAAATCTGACTCGTCGCCTCAGAGCAAGAGTAGGATATCCTACTGTTATTCCTGGGGTTAGATGTCTTGCTGTTGCTCTGAGACGAAGTATAAAGACAGAAAACATGGCATACATTATGCATATACAACATACATAAGCATGCCACGTTTTTCTTGTTATTATTATTGTTATTGTTATTGTTATTATTATTATTCGATAATAATAATTATGTAATAATAATTATAATTATTACTATTATCATTAATAATATTTTTAATTAATAATAAATCATCATTATTCATTATAATTACTAAAAAAATAAGTATTGTTAATTATAATCTATCATAATAAATAGTTATTATTAATGAATATTAATAACTAGTGATAATAATTGAGACTAATTAATAATTACTACAAATTAATTAATTTGTACCAAAACAATTTCTTGCAGTTTTTTAATTTAATTTTTCTCTAATTCTGACTTATACTCCAGGCATTTTTCTGTGTTTTTACTTATTTTAATGAAGCACCATTTTTCTGATTAGCAAACTAAAATCATCTTCATTAAAAAAAAATTAAATAAAAACACGTTACATAAGAGACTTTACTGTGAAATAATTTGAAGCATTGTCTCAGAAATTAAAAACCAACCGAACATCAGGAAATTTCTAGCTTTAAAAAAAAAAAAAAAAACCTTTTTGACGACGTTTTCACCAGCACTCATTAAAACGGAAATAGGATTTAAAAATTAAACATTCATAAACTTAAAGTTTGGCTATATATGACAAAGTTCATGCAGTGGACAATTGAAAGAAAATCGAGAGAACTTTTCTGTGATATTAAGTCACTTGTTTCTTCACAACTGAGATTTCAAATTATATTTCTTGCTATCAGAGATATTTTTAACGCGTGTACAAGCGCATTTCAAGTTTAAGAATGGGGTTGTTTCTTTCAGTCAAAAGTACTATTTTTAGTCACTGAAATTGATAGAATAAGCAATAATAATAATAATAATAATAATAATAATAATAATGATAATAATAATAATAATAATAATAATAATAATAATAATAATAATAATAATAATAATAATAATAATAATAATAAATAAAATGGAGCCAGAAAAAACTTTTATCCTCCCAACAGTTATTTCTTATTTAATCTTTTAAATGGCCGATTTTGGAAATAAGGCGTGGTCTTTATGACATCACAAGGGATGTACTTTGGCGCGTTACTTCATTGCCATGCTAAATGTTTACGTTTTTCTGTCAACCGTTGTAACCTGCCAGGTTATGATAATTTGCGCTGTGCGCTAGTGGCATCAGAGAATAACATTTCATCACTTGTGATGTCATGTGCAAAAGCGTAAAAAATGAATTTCAATCTTCTCACAGACTAAAATGATTTTTTAAATATTAAACTTTGTCGCATTATTTAAAAATTGGTTAAAATATACTTTTAAAATTTCGGAAACAACCCCATTATAAGTACGCTTCAAAAATTTAATCCGACGCGTTTTCACACCTTGTATTCTAACTAAACTTCAGAATCGTGGAATATGTGCAAAAAAAGCACTTGCTTATAACCAGGGCGGCTATTTTTTGCTAAAACAAAAAAATTTTCTTGAGAGGGGGCGGTCCCCTCCCCCTCCTCCCCCAGATGACACCTCAACTTGATTTTAGATTTTATTAAATTGAAATTCTTTTGTTCTGAAAAATTTCCCCAATAATAAATTTTAAATTTCATCTTAAAAATTTCAACGAAAATATTGCACTATATTGCGTGGAGAGGTCGTGTATATGTACGTCTGGAGCAAATTTTACCCAAAATGCGGCGGTATACAGCTTTGTACAAATAGCTTCTACAATACCTACATTTCTTGACTTAATTTTTTACTTTAATTTTATTGACAACTCTAGAATTAACCTTAATATGAAAGTTTTAAGATTCACTACAATTATTGAGCGTTGTAACCAATAAATCATGTACTGATTTTACTTTGTATTTTTTAGTGATAGCCAAACTGTCTTAGATAAAATCTTTAGATTTAGAAAAAACAAAACAAAAAACAAAAAAATTTATCGGATCTTTTGGATTTGCGCTTTCATGCTAACACTTATTTCACCAAGCTCCCTCAGAAATTTCCGTTTTACGAAGGACGAGGTCCTTAGTGACCCATTGCTGTTCTTGGATTTTTTGCAGATATTTGGATTCATGGGGGTTGTTTAGCATTGCTAAACATGCCCGAGATAAGTCAAAAAAAAAAAAAAAAAGAAATTTCCCGACTTGCTCAAGTGATCCATACATTCCTTTTACTATTTTATTACTGAGATCGAGGTTTAAAAATATATTATTATTTTTATTTGAAAGTGATTACTTAGAAAATGTTAGGCAACAATACTGTTTGCTATCGGTTTAATAAAGTTGAAAAATAAGCAAACTAAGAGACGGCGTAGGTAGCTTTTACAGAAAGTTCGATAAACAATCAAGCCAGCTGGTTGCCACAATGACTGATTTTCTTGTTAGTAGGCATTTATACATGTAATCAAATTAATTGGTGGTCAATTTTTTAAAAAATGCAAGGAGAGTCAGCGAAAGTTCAAGAAAAAAGAATCAAACCCGCAGTCGGAGTCGGAATCAGCATGTTTTCGAATAAATCCAACTCCGACTCCTTTACCCCAAAAGCAGCCCGACTCCCGATTCCACAGCCCTGCTTATAACGAGATGAAGAGATCGCGACATCTGCTCGTTTTAACCGAGTGCTCATAAAATATATTGAGCATTATGAAGGTGATTCAGCTTGAAGTTCTTCACATTTGTCGTTATCGTCGTCACTTTTTGAGCAATGACGAATTGCTCATTTGCCTTATCACATGACCGTTTTCCCTGTTCCTTTGATTTTTCAGGTTACCATAAATGACTACGAAAATAACTTTCTTTCTCTGTTTTTGATATTTATTTAGACATATTTATTTTTATCGTCATGGTTATAAATCGTCTGCGCTCTTACAAGAATTAACTCAAGCAGGTTTTAGATTTAAAAACGTTTATTTTTGTGTAAAATCATATTTTTCCAGAAAAAACACTGATATCGATGAACTTAATAGAAAAACTTCATCTAAATACAAAATTACCAGATTATAAATTGCCATTATTTAAGATTGGTAAGAAATTAAAATACCATGCGGTATACGCTCTAAATATAATATATATATTAAGTGTACGGGTGTAAATTAGCCATGATAACTACATATTTTTCCACTCCTTAAATTACCATTTCTTTTGTTATGGATATTCCTCTTATTACCTAATCTAGAAAAACGCCAGTCATTATATGACGGATGCGAATTGCTCCTCTATTTCCATTCTTTTTCATTTGAAGAAACAAGAATGCCAGCGAGTAGGGTCATATTGCAATTCGTGATTGCAAAAAAGCATAATTCGAATTCAAGACGTCAAAATTCAAATGCATGCTAATGGCTGAATTAGACTGGATGCTCGATTTTTTTTTTTTTTCAATAAATTTTATTCTTTTTTTTTCATCAGCTTTAGCTTGAATTTCAGCTACAAAATCATCGGTAGTAGGTATTTCAAAAGTGAAACACTTGTATCAGCGCAAACATAGTTTCCAAATGCTCCACAGAGAAATTTCAAAAAATAAAACCACCGTCAACACTTATGTATTCTCTGTATTTATGACTTATCAATCATAAGTAATATGCAAATCACTTACAAATATTAAAAGAAATTTTTCAAAGATTTATCGGCTGAGTTTGAAGGTAGAAGTGAATAGAAAATTTATGAATCACAAAAATATCGCTCACTATAACCGGGGTTTGCTCGTTAAAGCGAGTAAGGCCATGGTATAGAATAAACATTATACCAACCAAGTATTAAATTTCTTCATTAATCTGAGTTTTTGCTAAATCAGGGTTCGTTATAAGTGAATTTGACTGCACGTATTGTGTTTTTTATAAATAAAAAATGTCAAATATTCTAAGTGCTAAAAATCAAAGTAGTTTACTTCTCTTCTTTCCCTGTCATTTTCCGTTTTATCCGGACAATGTTTGGTGCTTTTTTAGCCTATTTTCCCAGTAAAAGTCAGAAAAAGAAGAAAGAACATGAAAAAAGGCTTAATGCATCTTAAAAATATCGCGAAAAACAGAAAAAAAATCAAAAATAAGTAAAATAATTAAATAAATATTGAAAAATTTAAAATTGGAAAGTAGGGTATTGAGATGGGGAAAAATGTCTGTCGGTCTGTCTGTCTGCCCCCCCCCCCCTAATAACTTTTGAATGAATAGTCCGATTTGAACAAACTTTTTTTTGTTCGAAAGATCTCGGCGAGTACATCTCATTCCCATATTTCACTTTTTGATTTGAACTATTTTTTGTTCAACTTTGATCAATTCAAAAAAACTTAACATTAGCGCCTACGGGGAAATTCAAGGCAATTCCGAACTGTGAGGCGAATTTGCTTCAAGCGAACTTTGTAGAAAAAAACTTTTGATGAAAAACTTGTCTATAAAATATCTTTTTGATTTGAACAATTTTCCGTTCAATTTTGAACAGTTCAAATCCCTTAACATTAGCGCCTACGGGGGAACTGAAAGTCAATGTAAATTCCGTACTTGAAGGCGGATTTACTTCAAACAAATTTTGTTGGAAACATCTCTTGACGCCAAACTCCAGATTCCGACAATTTAGGGGCACCTGACTCCGACTCGACTAATGTGCCCGATATTTAATCGGACTCCGACTCCCCGACTTCTACTCTGACTTCGTAGCTTTGGCAAAAATTTATACACGGAGGACAGATGACTGACTCCGATTTTTGGATATTCGGCTCCGACTCCTTTATCCCAAAATGAGACTGACTCCGACTCCACAGCTATGGTTTTAACTGTGAAATAATTATTGATGATATGACTTGTTTTTATTTTCACGCTAAAGTTTTAATTTAGGCATTCAGTTTTCGGCGAATAAACTCGAAGTCATTCATGTTTCTACATAAAGATATACGGAGACGATTTTTTTTTTTTTTTTTGACAATGAAAATTATTTTTTTAAGTTGACATTTTATTGTTTTTATTTATTTTGGTAATTGCATTAATTCATTTAAAAATTATTTTTAGCAACAGGGAAAAAATAAACGATTTTTTTTCAAATATGATGTATTTATTTTAATAAGCTTATTAATTTTAATTATTAGTTTTTCGTTTCGAAAGCTGTTAAAGAATTTTTTTAATAGAAAAAAGTGTATTAGCTGCTTCGTTTAAAAGGTGCTGCTTTTTTTAAGATAAGTGAGGAATATTTTATTCCTAGAAATCAGCTTAAAATATTTAAAAAATATTTTTGAAACAATTTGCGATTTTAGCTATTTTTGAGAATATTGTTCAGGTACTAGAAAGTAGTATGGCTATATGGGAAAGTAGGCTCGTTTAGTTCTAGACAGAACTTCTTGTTTTATTTTTAGTTATTTTATTTTTTTATGGAATTGTTCACTATTATGATGACCAAATTTTTGTTTTATTTCATTACTCCAAAAGGAATTTAACTTCTCTAAAATCGTCAAGGACTGTTTTCACTAAATCTTCTATCTCTGAAAAACTAATCTATCTCTTTGTTAAATATTCTTATTTCTTTATAACATTCAATAAATGTTTGAGATTTCTTTTACTGAATTCTGAATATTTTATGAGGAGATCTGGAGAATTTTCAAACTGACAGTATTAATATAGCCATTTAGTGTAGCTTTGAGCCATGTCGGTTAACTTGGCGTCACTTCAAATTCCGCAGTGTAAAATGAAGTCTCTAAAAAGCGCCTGCATGGGTAAACGCGCAAAACTCGAAAACTACTCGGCCGATTTCCCTGAAAATTTCAGTTTGTTTCTTTTAGCACCGGATATTCTTTTTTTATTCCAATTTAAGACAAATTTCACATAAACTATCGAATATAAGGGTAAAAAATTACTTGCACATATTAATATTATATCAAAAGAGCATATTTTTCTGCGTACCGTGTAATTTGTTCTAATTCTTAATTACGATGGGAGTTATTTGAGTTTTTAACTAAAATTTATCAAGGTTTTGCTCCATTCCTGGCACTAATTTTTTCAATAAAACTAACAGTAGGGATCCGGACCCATGTGATGAGCCACACCAGACCCATGTGAAAGCATTTCACAGTTTTCATTTTTATACCATTGGAAAAAGCGTCTTTTTTTACCCTAAATCTAATCGAATCTACAATCGACGATCAAAGCTTCTATCTAATTTAGAAAAAAATAAAAGTGTTTTCACTCGAGTTCAAAGAACTCGCCTAAATTCAAGTAACGTTTTTACGTTATGGTTGTTGCCATGGTTACATCTTTTAGCACCTTCGTTTGTTTCTTCTTACTTATTTTAATGTCTTAAAAGTATTTTACTTTATAGAGATCCATAACCTTTTTGTGTTAATTATTAACTGGGAAAATAAAGCCTCTTAGTTTGGGGCATGTGAGACCGAATGGCATTTTTGATTTCAAAAAAAAAAAAAAAAAAGTTTAAGTGACTGCAGTGAACTTATTTTCATTAAAACGGAGTTTTTTCGTTCTGAATTTCAGTGTTAACAATCAAAATGGAAAAACCAGAAAAAGTAATTTTTACTGATTTTATTTATTTATTTATTTATTTCCAATGTTTATGAGCAATTTTTCGCTTCGTAACGAAATGACGTTTTTGTAAGCTAAGTTTTTATACTTCTTAGCACAAAACAAAATTTTTGTGAATTATGTATTAATTCAGTATTTTAACTGATGAATACTTTTAAGACAGAGAAGTGGGAATAATTAGAAGCTGTTCATTTGAAATATATTTCATGCATTGGATTAAAATAAGTTTTTGTGTTATGACGGAATAACGGGAATTTTTAAATTCTATTTATTGCAATAAAAGTGACCATATCTTTTAGTGAAATTAAAAAAAAAGCACTTAGCTCCTATAACGTTATTAAATAAAGTAAAATAAGTGAAACAGTTTATTTATTCCAATAAAAATATATTTCCGTAAAACTTGTCATTTTCGTGGAATTGCCTTTTACCGAAATTGGAGGTTCAGTGAAAATGCTTTTTTTCATAAATGAAATATTTAAATCAAAGCCGTGTCTTTCTTCTATTATTATTATTATTATTATTATTTTAGGAGTGTATGCGCGGTTTTCAACTGATCGATATTCAACTGGAGTGTGTATTTGAATAAAAATATTTTTCTGCGATGGGAGGGGGCGGATTATTATTTGTTGTTGCTGTAACACATATTTCAATTGAATTCCTTTTCCTCCTGGGGAAGCACGGAGCTTCATTTTGTTCTAATTGTACTAAGTATTTCAATGTACTATATTCAATTGTACTAAGTATTACTTTATTTATTCTATGGGTACGGGGATTTTCACTTGATTCTGATTGAGCAATCAAGATTGCTTATTATCGCCACCTTGCCCAATACCTGACGTTTATAATTGTCGTTTCGATTGGTAGATAGCGAGCTACATGATCGTTGCCTGTGTAGACCATAAGCTTGAGGTAAATATTATCATCTGTTTATTTATTTATTTATTTATTTTTTGCATGTATAAATATAGTGCCTAGTTTTATTTATAATTCTATTTTGCTGTTTTGTTTTATTTATTACTAATACGTTTGAACGATAAATCTGAACTTAGAGATATTTTTATTTATTGCTTTTTTATTAACAATTTCTCGACTATTTGGAAACTTATTTTATAACTTTCAACTTTAAAGATTCAACTAAAGAGAGATTTTGCGGTGGTTTTGAATTATTTTTAAGCGCATTTAAGGGGTTTTTTTTTGGAAGAAGAAGTTTTGACGGAAATTAAGTTGTCATTGTATTAGAATTTTTTATTGCTTTATTGAATACGCTAGGAGCTTAGGTAAAATTATGTGTGCCATATTTAAATTAACGGAGCTAAATCTTTTTTATTTCCGAGTAAGAAGGGAAATTCGCATATGCTCAATGAGCTTCTTTTTTAACCTTATAGCTCGAGCACAGAAGTGCGGTACAACACATCTAGTTAGTACATATTTCACTTTTTAAAATAGCTGGAAGACCAAATGCTGCACTCATCTGGAAAATTTATGAAAAAAAAAATGAATTTGTTGAAAGTCCATCTTCCTACATTGCAGTACTCACATTACAGAAATCTCGTGATGTTTGAAACACAAATTAGGAGTTTTTAGAACATTTAGAAGTTTTATTTTTTACTTCAAGTTCCACTTCTTTTATTAAAATAATTATTTTTGCGTCTCATATCTCATCTGAAAGGGATGCGAAAGGGCGGGAAAAGCTTAAAACCAGATTAGTTGCTCATTTTGAATCGATTTAATCATTGCTATTCCTAATTTTTTGATAAACATTCAATAACGAATAAGTACCTTTGTGCTTGAAAATTAAATGAATGAACTACCAACTTGTTTTAATGCACAAAAATTGCAAATTACTGCAGACACGTGTTTCGAGCTTACAATGAACCCCTTTTTCAATGAAAAGAAGTGTGAGCTTTTAGATGAAAAATTTCCTCGGATTACTTTTGAAAAAGGGTTTCTTTGCTTCCCCGAAACAAGTGTCTGCAGTAACTAGCAATTTTTGTGCATTAAAACGTTGGTAATTAATTCGTTTAAGTATTCAGTAGTTTAGGAGCGTGTCTTCCAATGAATGTCGAAAAATGCAAAACAAAACAATTAAAATTTGAGTGCAGTCGTCTAAAAATAGCGAAATTATTGCCCAACAACTTTAACAAATTCTATCTTTTGTTATGAACTTGAGAATATATACATAAGTGGACTGATTGCATCCTTTCGAAATTATTTTCTTAAGTATTTATTCAATGGAACTGTATTGCTTGCACCTACTTGAATAGCGAATGAGTTCGAGGGACATTTGTCATTTCTACTGTGTTTGTTACGGTATGATCAAGCACTATTTCTCCAATGATCCAGCCTGCGAAGCCGAAAATGAAACCCACAAATCATCTCCCCTCGCCGGTTAACGCGTATGATTGGCCAGTAACGCACGCAGGCGCGAAATCTCGGAGTTGCGCGATATGTTGCCATCGCGGGTAGATTAATTTATCAACCGCATTTTGCACCGAAATCAGAAATTAGGAAGAACGCAACTGATTTTCTCAGTCCAATCGTCTTTCAGAAATATAAACGCTCTTTTGTTCTTTTGGGTAAGTTTACTATTTTCTTGATTGTTTTTATTCCTTTTTATTATTATTTCAATGTTAAAATATTTTCTGAAACTATTTTTAAGTTCCATTTTTAAATCAAATGGTTGACATGCCTTTTATGTATTTGTCGCTATTATGTTGACCAACCAGTTAATGAATACTTGAGAACAATTTCATTCTCGAAAATTTATAGCATCGTTAAAAACTGTAGCGTTTGACATATGACGCAAAAACCATTTTATTTAATACATGTAATTAATTTTTAAAAAAAAACGAGAAAACTCTTACGGTTTCGTGTCAGTTTTTTTTTTGGGGGGGGGGGGGAAGGAGGCTTGAATGAAAAAAAAAATATTAGGGATTCCCAAAGTGGGTTCAGCAGCACCCTAGAGTGAGGGTGCCGCAGAGTGAGGCGAAAGGTGCCGCGAATTTCCCATGATATAAATAAATGCATACATAATAGAGATAGACTAGGGTACCGCTTGAAAATTCTAATTCTTCAAGGGGTGCCGCGACTCCGAAAATTTGGGAACCCCTGCACTTACTCAGTGGATGAACAACTCCAACCAGTGGACAACACAGCATTTTCTAGTCGTTTTTTTTTTTTTTTTTTTTTTTTCTGAAATGTACAGAGCGTTATTGTTCTTGTCTCAAGAATTTTGGTTTATGTCGAAAGAATTTTTTGAAAAAATAAAAAATTTCATGTTTAGCTCTTCCAAGCGAAATTCAGGCTCCTTTTTCGCTAAAAAAAAAATGAAAAAGTTGTAAAGATTTTGATCACATTTTCAGTTTTTTTTTTTTTTTAGAAACATACAAAAAGTTATGAACGAAAACTGGTTTGCCCGTTTTCGTGCAGATTCAAGATGGTACAAATAAGGCATAGATTGGTTGAATCAAGTGATTTCAAAGCGCAAATGATATCATTTATGTTTTATTACTTTTTATTTTTATTTATTGGTTAATTTATTCTTTAATCGACTAAAGATAATTTCTCATAAAAACGCTCCAAAATTTTATATTTGATGGACTACTGTATTGCTCTTATTTAGTTTGCTCATTTGTTTATTTTTACTTATTCAAGTTTGAAATTTTATGTTGGGTGATTCTTTTTTTTTTTTTTTTTTTTTTGTAATTCAGTTCTACAATTTTTTGTCTCCTAAACCTGCGTGCTTCAATGTCTGGATAAAAATTCCTGAGTTTAAAATATTCCTAGTAAAAGTTCATCAACGGTTGACATTTACTAACTACATACTTTTTTTGTTTTTTGAGAAACATATTTTGTTTTTTGAAATAAAGTTTTTAACGTTGAAAATATACACTTGACGTAGTTTGAAGCATAAGCCAATTGGGATAACATTAATTTAATGTTAGAAACTCGATATTGGTTGTGCAGAAAAGTAAGCATGTTCAGTTCTAGATGGGACTTCGTGTTAAGTCATGTTATAGGAAGAAGGGATTTAGAATTTCAGGAAAAGATATAGACATGGTGAATACTCTTCTCGGTATTTGATTTAAAAAACCAACTCGGTTATGAAAGTTGATCGGTATTGCAATTTAATAGTAGGGGAATGTGAGGCAAAGTGAAATAGTGAAGATGACTCGACTTTTCCGAAGTGAACAAATTGGAATTTTATGTTAAAAATAATAGTACATGAAGGAAGAACAATGTATTTTATAACAAAACTTGCATTGAAGCATTATTTTTTATTTTTGACTATAAAAATGTGCCATCAAACAAAAAAGGTGGAAAATCTTCACTTCTTTTTTTCATGGGGCAAAGTGAAAAACTAAATATTTTTCGAATGAAATATTTTATATTCGATTGGTAAAAAATATTTTTGAACAAAGGAATGAGTAAATAAAAGGGTAATTGAACAACTAAAAATATAATGAAACAACGAACTAATACATAAATCAATTGATCTAAGAGGGAAAAAAATGAGTGAATAAAATAGTGAATGAATAGGTGAATAAATGAAAGAATAAATTAATACGTGAATTATTCAATGAAGTAATGTAAATAAATCAGTTAATGAACACGTAAGTGAAATATTAAATGATTGAATGAGTGAACAAAATGAACCACTTCACTTTGCCTCTTCCATTTTGCGCTGCATGCACTTAAACTAATTGTGAAAAATATTAAAAATACAAATAAGCTTAATAATAAATAAATAAATACTACACCGAATATTAGAAGATCCCAATTAATGTATAAAATGTTAATAACAAGATATTTATGATTTGATAATATTAAAAATAATTTTTGACTTACAATAAAATATTACAATTTCAGAACCGATTTTTAAAAATTGCTTTATATGCATTGATCTTCAGTGGTAGTTTTTTCATGACTAGAATAGACTACATGTGTCACTACATAGTTTTCCATTTTCCAGACAGGTGGAGATAAAAGCAGGATAAATATTTCAACATTTCACTTTGCCCCACATTCCTCTACTAATTCCAACAATGATGGATATTTCCAGAAAACATATTTAATTTTAAAAATACTTCATATAATGAATGAAATTTATTGAAAAATTGAAGTGTCTAGAAGTAAAGATTTGTAAGTGGCAAAGTTAAAAGCTTCATCTGTGTTGTGGCAAGAGACAGTAATAGAACCTATCAGTAAAAACACTAAGGGACCAGGATATTTTTTCCCTTACTTGGAGATGTCTTTTCGTCGGAGATATTTGATTTTATGCATGCAGCGTATTAACTCAGTGTAGTTATTATAATAAATGTAAGCAATAAAAATTTTAGATGAAATTAATTTTTATTTGTATACGAATCAAATAGTAAATGTCAAGCTTATAAACTATCACGAACTTCTAACCTATACTTATTGTGATTTGAAAGATTTGGAATGTTTTAAAACGTCTGTAGAATTTATTGAAAAATTGAAGTGTCTAGAAGTAAAGATTTGTAAGTGGCAAAGTTAAAAGCTTCATCTGTGTTGTGGCAAGAGACAGTAATAGAACCTATCAGTAAAAACACTAAGGGACCAGGATATTTTTTCCCTTACTTGGAGATGTCTTTTCGTCGGAGATATTTGATTTTATGCATGCAGCGTATTAACTCAGTGTAGTTATTATAATAAATGTAAGCAATAAAAATTTTAGATGGAATACTGAAAGTGTTGTAAGGCAATGTGAGGCAAAGTGAAATGGTGAAATATTTTCTCTGCTTTTAGCGCCAACTTTATGGAAATATTTTAACTATGTAGTAGCTAATGTAGTCTATTACATTCAGGAAAACATTACCTCTGAATATCAAAGCATATGATGATAAACGCAAGTTTCAAAAGTTGATTCTAAAATTATAATATTTTGTTACAAGTTAAAAAAATATTTTTGTCATTATCAAATGAAAAATTTCTTGTTGTTAATACTTTAAATATTTACTGAGACATAATAATATTCGGTGCATTATTTGTTTAGTTAATGTTAAGCTTATTTGTTATTTAAATATTTTATAAAATTAGTCAAGTGCATGGGGGCAAAGTGAAATAGTTCCTTTCGTTCATTTGTTCAATTATTCACTTAATCACTGACGTATTCATTTACAAAATTAAATTATACACGCTCCTTCATTTATTAATTCGATTATTTATTCATTCATTCACTTATTTTCTTATTCATTCACTATTATTTTTTCTCATATGTTTATTAATTAAATATTTAAATTATAAGTTTAATGTTTCCTTATATTTTCATTTATTCAATCATTCATTTATTTACTCATTCATTTGTTCAAAAATATTTTTCACAATCGAGCAGAAAATATTTCATTAGAAAAATATTTCATTTTTCACTTTGTCCTATGGAAAACAAAAGTGAAAATTTTCCATTTTTTTCGAAGGCATAAGTTTGGGGCCAAAAATAAAAAATGATGTTTCAATGCAAGTTTTATGTTTTTTCTTCCATGTATTGTAATTTTCAAAATAAATTTCCACTTTATTTGTTTTGAAAAAGCTCAGTTATCTTAACTATTTCTCTTTGTCCCACGTTCCCCTATTGCTGAGAAATGCAAATATCTGGTAAGTGTTGACATCGCAGTGGACGCCTGTTAATTGAATCAGTGGTTAATTGAATCAGCCACTTTAATGAATCAATTGTCAAAAACAGAATAAAATCCAGTTTTATTGAACTAGCCGCTTTATTGAATCTGCCGCTTTATGGAATCAAAACTGTTTAGAACAAATGTGATTCATATCAGCGACGGCCACTGTAGTAGGTAATCCCGACATTCATTTTATATCTTAGCAAAGACATCGGCTGAAGGCTGGATATTTTCGGTGAATCAGAGATGAGAGTCGACATTCTCTAATTTAGGTCTTTGGCGGAAACATACAGTGACTCCCAAAAGTGTTCGTACACCATGAAATTTTGCAGTAAAACAAAAATAACGGGAAACTGAAGTCAAATATGTCCAATTTTTTTTTCACACCAATCCTATGCCATTCTGAATAAAACCCAGTAGTTTTTTTTTTTTTTTTCAAAATATTGACAGATCTTATTTTTGAAATTTGTCAAAAAACGAAGAGACAGAGAAAAAATACGCCACAAGAGTGATCGTGCACTGAAATATTTTCGAATAAACTCATGATTAAAATTATATGTCGTTTTTTTTATTATTTTTGTATTGTGATGACACTGTAGAGTCATTTGACCTGAATTTTTTGTTTATTTATTCCCTAATATTCTGCTTATTATTTTAAAATGGCAGGTATGCGTAAAAACAATAAACACGATTCGAAATTTGATTTTTTTCACTCATAGTAGCCGTAAAATGGTTTGAAATGTCTCTAAATTATTTAATTTATGCCATTCTATAGTGAAGTGCTTAATAAAATGCTTTAAGGACAAAAATCGGATCGAAAACAAAGTAAGAAAAGGTCAACTGGCAAAGTTAACAAAGCGTGATCGGAGATTTACAATTTAAAAAATTATGAAAAATACAGATTTTAGTACTGAAATAGTTTCTACAGAATTGAATGAAACATTTTACGTTTGATTTTCACCTAAAATTGTTCACCAAAATCTCTGATTAGCTGGATTAAATGGGACCTCTTCCCGCAGAAATTTTCTTGTTCGTGCGAAAAACAGAAAGCTTACGCTTTCCATCGTAAAATCACTGATAAATAAGCTCAAAAGCTTTTGGAACAACGTCTTACTAAAAGATGAAAATAAATTCAACATTTTGGGTTAAATTGTTGTGTATTTGTTAATAGAAGAAAAAATGAGGAATTTTATCTTAAGAACTTAGTTGAATCAGTTAATCAGGACGGTGAAGGTGTTCTCGTGTGAGGGCGCATATCAGCAGCAGGACTTCAAAGTTTGGAATTTTTTCATGAAATAATGAATCATGCTGTTCATTTAAATATTAAAAAAAAAACACTTTTAAACTATAAGCCCAAAATTTGGTAATCGGAAACAACTTTGTTTTTTTATCAAGGTAACGATAAGAAGCACACGTTTGCGTTTGGTGCCTCAAAAATTGTCCTTAAGCTTAGAAATATCTTCTCAATCGCCAGGATTTAACTTTATGAATCATACTTGGAGATATCTAGTGGCTAGATTACGAAAATACACCATTGAAACGAAAATTTGAACTAGAAACAGTAAGACTCGAAGTGCGGCTGAGCATTTACTCAGAAATTGCACAAAAAAAGAAAGAAAAATTTAATAATAAAAAAAAATTTTGAATTTTGACATCTTGAATTCAAATTATGTTTTTTGCAATCACGAGTGTGTGTATGTAGGCGTGTGTGTTTGTGTGTGTGGGTATGTGTTTGTGTGTACGGGTTATGTGTATGTGTGTAGGCATGTGTGTTTGTGTCTGTGTGGGGGGGGGGGGTATTTGTATATGGGTGTGTAGGCATATGTGTTTGTGTCTGTGTTCAGGCATGAATGTGTGGGTAGTTGTGTGTATGTTTTTGTGTATGTGTGGACGTCTGTATGTATGCGTGTGTGTATGTTTTTGTGTATGTGTGTAGGTGTATGTGTGTGTATGTGTTTGTGTGTGTGTATGTGTTTGTGTGTGTGTGTATGTGTTTGTGTGTGTGTGTGTGTGTAGTGTGCAGCATCGTGAGGAGCCCGTCGACGATGATGGTGCGGAGGGTGCCGGTGGGAAAAATCAAAGGAATGTCAAAAACAGTCAAATGAGAACAATAAGCAATCGTGATTGCTCAAAAATCTATTTCCAGACGTTTAAGAGCTGTTGTTGATACTGCATGATATTCTACTAAAAACTTAGTAAAAAATTAGATTATTTACTAATTTTTTGACATTTTTTCAAAGTGTACGAAGACTTTTGTGTGATTAAATTTCTGGCACTTTTTGATTGTTGATTTCTTAAAAATCAAGTTTTGTTATGTTATTAAAAATTTTCATGTAGTTTTGTAGAAAATAGATCATAGACCTTGTAATTAAATACCCATTCCAAAATAATAATTTTATCAAATGGATAATGGCGTATTTCATTGAATTTCGTAAGTGTACGAACATTTTTGGGACCCACTGTATATACAAAATAAAATTCAGATTCATTCAAATTTAAACAAATTTCTTTTATTAATTACAACTTAATAAAAAATTTGGTAATTGAAAAGTTTTGTAACCTACAGAAACTACTTTGAAGTATGTATCTAACATCCAAGAGCTCACTATTTTACATTGAAAAGGGATGATGTTATTATATTTTTATTTTTTTCTAGCATTTTCGTTGGAACGAACGAGACATCTTCTAAGGGATTAATACTTCATCTCTCCAACTTTTTCTTTGCCATTTTTATGTCTCAAAACCAAAACTTTATTATGGTGAATTTTCTTAACACTTTTTTCTATCACTGTGCGCTAGAAACGAGAAGTCCCTTCCTCCACACAACTTTTTCCCACGTAGTAGCAGAGCAGAGAGTTATTCCTTTTCTCTTAAAAAAAAATCACTGTTGAAAATATCATTTATTTTAGGTGATTAGTTTTTAATTTTAAGTATTAAAAATTTGAAAAAGAGTTGCATTTTCGTTCTAACTTTAGCACTTAAGCTGGTCTAAACGCAGAGGGTACGACACAGAGCCGCCATTGCCACGATAACTACCTAAATCAATGATATCGTCATAATAAAAAATTTAAAACATGTTTCTAAAACTTAAGTTTTCTGGAATAAATATAAATATATATATATTTTTTTTCCTTCACTTATAATGATAGAAGTTATAGACACATTACTAGCATTCCTTATTCCTTTAAAATCATTTTTCTTAATTTCAAGAAAACAAATTTTCACTGCACCAAATGATGGGCAACATATTCGGAAGAAAGTTATTCTATAAGTAACGGTTATAAATAAGAAATAAGAAAGATAATCAAGAGGATACTAAAAAACAAAAGAAAAACATTTTTCTGGAAATAATTTCGTATTGACTTTCATAACCGTGACGGTCGAAAGGCACAAAATAAAGTAAATAAGTCTTAAAGAGAACGTTATTAACAATTATATTTTCTGCTTGCAGTAGCCGAGAGGGGAGGGGGAGGGGGAGCGGACATTGGGAATTATTATTTTTTTTTTTTTTTTTTTTGCAGGTTTTTTTCTTTTCAAGAGTTATTTTCGGCTCTATTATTTCTCGAATACTTTCCGATTATATCAGTTTTTCTTACGTTGTCGTGGAAAACAATTTCTTCTTAATTTTAAAACATGCTTTTATGTATGAAGCAGGGTTGCCAACTGCACCGCAAAAACAGCGAAGCTCCGCAGCTCCGCAAAAAAGTTATTTTGCTCCGCATTTCCCGGCCGAGCGTTTAAAGATATTTAGACATACAGGGTGCCCTGAAAAAGACTGATTGTTTTCAAAAATTTATAACAGGAGAACGGTAGCTTGACAGAGCTTTGGACACTGCTGACATAGTGTTTAAAGCTGTTTTTTGTTTTCATGAAAGTGCTTAAACTGATTATCAAAATTCAAAAGCAATTTTAAATAAGTGGTGTCATTTTTTTTTATTGAAATCTGCGCAAAATACTGAACTACTACGCAATATTTCAAAATGCTCCTCAAAATCACCACAGACGCTCCTCAAATTGTTTCTCCAAGGTTGGCAAACCTGATGAAGGTATTGTAGTCATAGGCTTTCCTAATACGGGCAAAACTCGGGGCGGCAATTTGTGGTGCCTCCCCCCTCCCCTTCTCAAAAAAAAAAAAAAAAAAGAAAAAAAAACTCCTAAGGGGCCATTTATTAATTACGTAAGGATGATTTTAGACATTCTTGACCCCCCTCCCCCCATGTAAGGGTACGTAAGATTTTTACCCCCCCCCCCTTTTCTTACGTAAGATTCCATTTCGTTTTTCTAAATAATAAAATAACGATTCTTATATCACTAGAATCGTTATTAAATTCACTTTTTTATATATTTCTTAAAAACCTTTTTGGTGTGAAGAAATATTTACCAAAAGGAATCTAGACTGACTGAGAAATATTTTTTGCAAATAATGCGATACTATTTAAAAATAAGACGGGCCATACACAGTGCGAGTCTTTTATTATATTTTACGCAATTCATTCCTTAAAAAACAAGTAAGAAGCAGCTCATCCTAATACGTCTTTTACCTTCCAGAAGCAAATGAAATATGATCCCTGAAAAACCACTTGGCCGCGCTTTTTCTAATATAAAATATCGACTTGGAAAATATTACGTAAGAATGGGTCTGACTCCTCCCCTCCCCCCAAGTAAGGGTATGTAGTGATTTTTTCAACCCACTCCCCATCGGAACCCTTACGTAATTAATGAATGGCCCCTAATGGTTTACGTAAATATGAAGTTTTTGTAAGTTTCAAAAGCTACTCGTTTTTATTTTTGAGCTACAACGAAAGTTTAAAATAAAAGACAAGTAAAAGGTACTAACGCATTTCATCTAAAATTTGCCGTAGACATATGGGCCATTCCAGCGTTACGAGTGTGACTTTTTGACACAATTTCGTTGCAAATAACAATAAAAACCAATATGATATTTTTAAAATATTGCTTAGCGATTTCTATTGGATTAACAGAAAATATGTAAGAGGTTTTAGGTGGCAGTTTTATTTTCGAAGGACAATTCTAATTTTTTTTAAATAAAATTTTAAAGGCAGCGTTACGTGTGTCTCAGGTAATTTCCTGTGAAGTTTTAAAAGGTAAATAAAAAGTATTTTTTGTGCATGTGTCTACGTATACTGAGTAAGTATTCCACAAATATTTTTTTCTAAAGCTCGTACAATACTAAAAAAAAATATTTTATTAGCGTTATGTGTGTGACATTAGAGCGTTACGTGTGTGACCGCGTGCAACAGTTGAAGGGGATTTCTTAATAAAAATCCGCAGTTTACGTCGATCGTAGCCAAATTGCGCAAGGAGGTTGTTTGGTGCTTACAAACTCACATGAGGATTTTCCCGCCCTTGGCTTTGACCCCCCCCCCCCCCCCGCCCAACAAGGATTTCAATATTCAAGTTCAGTTAACATCAGATCTTTGCCGAATTTGGTACAGAGGTTCGTCTTTTGATGCTCAAGAATTCACATAAGGGTATTTTCGCCCCCTATGGGGGTCGACCCACTTAGGGGGGTTCCAGAAAATCTGTAGAATGGAATAGTGAGGCCTATCAGTAGCAATGATCACATTTTTTTTAATTAAAAAAGAAAGCCAAAGACGTCTAAAGTTAAATTTTGAGGCATAAAATTGCTCTTTCCTGCACATTGACGGGAAACCAAACGCTAGTTTTCCTTTTATTTAAGCCTGATTGTTGAAAATGAGCCACTTGACACAACTATTGTTTTCATGGTAGACCGTGCAACACCGGGCAACGCAGCTAGTATATACTTAAATGGAAAGGATAATTTCATAAAAATAAAGAATGAAGATGAAATTAATTTTTATTTGTATACGAATCAAATAGTAAATGTCAAGCTTATAAACTATCACGAACTTCTAACCTATACTTATTGTGATTTGAAAGATTTGGAATGTTTTAAATCGTCTGTAGAATTTATTCACTTATTCTCAAAAACCAAACCAAAAATTATCAAAAAATATAAATGCAATTTAAGGTGCTTAGAACATTGTACTTTTGCTCTTAAAATATGCAGATCGCGAATACTTAGTTTAAATTGCTCGTTGGATGTGAAAACAACAATTCTTAATTTTTTCCTTTTATTTATTATTATTATTATTTTTATTTAACACTCATTGAGTCTTGGACTCAGTGCCAGCACACAATATTTTTAGTTGAATTATGTAAAAAAAAAACGAGCTGATGTGTTCATCACATGACTTCCTTTTACTCCAATTTAATGTCATTTCCCCATTATTGACAATTTTAATGTGATTCAATTGTTTACTCTCTAAATATCACCAACAGTGGCAAAATTAAAACCAAATTTAAAAAAAAAATCGCCAAATTTGTCGCCAAGTTGGCTACAAAACTTGGCGACCAAAAGACTGGCGATATATCGCCAAGTGTCCGCCAAATTATAACACCACTTGAGTTTACATCGAAATTAACAATGATTTCCCCCCAAAAAAGGGCAAAAAACCCCTTTAGAAACACCCGAATGCAACCAAAAGGGGAGGTGCACAACTAGGCCCCACTAGGAGTCTACGTAACAAATTTCAGTTTTCTAGGACATACCGTTTTTGAGTTATGCGAGATACACACACACATACGTACATACGGACGTCACGAGAAAATTCGTTGTAATTAACTCGGGGGTCGTCAAAATGGATATTTCGGGTGTCTGTAGATTCCTAGGCATATATCCACGTGCGATCGGGTCGAAAAAAAGAAAAAAAAAACTCAACATTCATTCGGGGGTGAGAAAAATGGAAATAAAGGCCGATTTTTGAGTGAACATTTTTTCGCGAATACAATACTTCCTTTTTTGTTAAAGGAAGTAAAAAGTACTTTTTTCCCTTACATTCAAATGTAAAAACCCAATTCGTAATGAAAACCATTCAGGAGCGTTACGTGTGTGACATCTTTCAAAAAGCCTCGTTAAAATGTTTCTGCCGAATGTTTGAAGATGAAAGTCAGATTATAGGTATTATGTATCAAGTTAATTTATGATATGACATATTTTTACTTCCTTTTACAAAAAAGGAAATATTATATTCACGAAAAAATTTTCATTCAAAAATCGGTCTTAAATTCTATTTTGCTCACCCCCGAATGAATGTTGAGTTTTTTTTTCGACTCGACCACACGTGGATATATGCCTAGGAACGTACAGACACCCGAAATATCCATTTTGGCGATCCCCGAGTTAATTACAACGAGTTTTCTCGTGACGTCTGTATGTTCGTATGTATGTGCGTATGGTGTGTATGTATCTCGCATAACTCAAAAACGGTATGTTTTAGAAAGTTTAAATTTGGTAGGTAGACTCATAGTAGGGTCTAGTTGTGCGCCTTCCCTTTTGGTTGCATTCGGATGTTCCTAAGGGGGTCTTTTGCCCCTTTTTAGGGGGAAATCGTTCTTAATTTCGATGTACAGTCGACTCCCGCTACAACGTGATCCGACTTACGCGAAATAGCTATAACGCGAGTTTTTCAACAGTGAAAAATTTTTGAGCTCGCCCGCAACGTGAAAAATTTCGGAAGGGAACCGTGGTGTGTAAGTTTTTTTCGTGAATGGACCTTCATCCCTTTATCATCACTGAGAGCAGAAGTACCCACACCGTACTAGCCTTTTATCGCTTATACAAATAACTATTTCTCATTTTTCATTAATTTTTTTTCATTCTAAATGCGAAAGTTAGCGAAATATAACGACACCTAAGAGCGCTGTTTCATCTAAAGTTGCTGAAGATAGAAAGAAAAAGAGAACGTTTCTGACAATTAAAGAAAAGGTAAAGCTTTTCGAAAAGCTAAAGCTGAACTAAAAAATGCTTCGAAGGGTAGCACAACAATTAGGTATGACGGTATGAGTGAATTTTCCGTACGTACAGTTAAAAGTCAAGAAAAGGAAATCCATAATAGTTCCCTGAGTAATAGTATCCAAGCAAAATGCAAAAATTATGAAAATGTAAGCTGCTCTTTATTGTAAATTAACCAGGAAGAGGGGTAATGCCATAGATGGAAACTTTATAAAAGAACCAATGAAGCAACTGTATTTAAAAATATATTAGAATAACGGTTTGATCACGCAGCATAAATCATCATCATTTTCGCTTTTTTTAAGTTACAAATATCATTACTGAATCAACTGTACAGTACAACTATATGGCATTTGTTTTCCTTACTACATGCTATACGGTACTGGTTTATTTTATGTCTTTCTTTCCCATTGATCATGGTTTTTGTGCATCATAGCAGTATTTTATGTTGAATAAAAGGGGTTTTTTTAATACAAATAAAAATTCAGTTCTTTATGTAGGAAACAGTAATGTATAGTTAAAAGGAAAGGTTTTTAACTATTTAAGGTGGTGTTTACAAGTTTCTAAAATGATTGATTATGTTTATAAAAGTTTTTACACATACCCTTTTGCGCAACGCGAAATTTCGACTTACGCGAGGGGTCTTGGAACGCATCCCTCACGTAAGTCGGGACTCAACTGTAAACGCAAGTGGTGTTATAATTTGACGGACAGTTGGCGATATATCGCTTGCCTTTTCGTCGCCAAGTTTTGCCGCCAACTTTAGCGACAAATTTGGCGATTTTTTTTTAAATCTGGTTTTGATTTGGCCACTGTTGGTGATATTCAGAGAATAAACTATTGAATCACATTAAAATTGCCAAAAATGGGAAAATGACATTTAATTCGAGTAAAAGGAAGTCATGTGATGCACACATCAGCTCGTTCTTCTAGTCCCCCAATTTGACCTTGGAGGAAAACTTTTGTTGGTCATGCGTTACGTGCGTGATCAACAAAAAATAACCTGTATATTTTGCGGGGTTTAAAACTTATCAAAAGTATTTATTTAAAAACTTTGACACATAACTCTAGTAAAGCATGTGTTCATGATATTTGATAGTTTTTTCAAAAAAAAAAAAATGAGATTAAGTAAAAAAAATGGCTCTTAAATTTGTTTCACTAAAAATGTTTTTTTTTTTTTTTACTTCGTCTAAATGTTTTCAAATGAGATTAAAATCTATACTAATAATAAAAAGCAATAGAGTTTGTTTGTTTGAACGCGCTAATCTCAGGAACTACTGGTTCGAATTGAAAAATTATTTTTGTATTGAATAGTCTATTCATTGAGATAAGCTATATAACATCACGCTATAACTAATAGGAGTGGAGCAGCAATAAAATCTATTATGAAAACGGGAAAATGTATATTATAATATAAAATGCTTGGAACGCTGAACATACGTATCCACGGTGGCTCGACCTGAAAGTGCGGCCTTTGTGATCCAGTTAACGTAGGTTCGAGTCACCTATGAGGCAAATCTTGAGGTGCTTTTTAGAGAACATCCGAAAAAATGCTAAAAATGATTTGTAAAAAAATTTATATGACGTATCATTGTCTTATTTTTCTAATGAATTATTTAGTTAAAAAAGCTGAACAGTTTGTTTGAACGCCTCATATAAGGAACAACTGGTTCGAATTAAAAAATTCTTTTTTGTATTGAACAGTCCATTCAATGAAGGAGACTATAGGCTATATAACATTACGCTATGACTAATAGGAGTGCAGCAGCAATAAAAAATGTTATGAAAACGGGAAAATTTATTTAATATTATAAAGCTGAAGAGTCTGTCTGTTTGAACGCGCTAATCACGGGAACTACTGGTACAAATTGAAAAATTCTTTTTGTGTTGAATAGTCCATTTATTGAGGAACGCTATAGGCAATTTTTTTTTACGAGATTGACCGAAATATTTGTTATTGCAAATTAAATGTTTAATTAATTGTTTAGTTCTATGAATTCCTAGTAGATGTCGGGGTAAGTTTAGTTCTATGAATTTCTAATAGATAGTGGGGTAAGTTTACTCTTCGAGAGGGCGCTGATCGACAGTGTCGATAGCTGCGAGAAACCATGCCCATGCTATGCTGTTGTGGTCAGCGAACAAATCTTTGAATGCGGTTTTTTTTTTTTTCCGATTTTCAAATACTTAATTTGTTTTTGTAGGACTTTTTTCTATTTGGTTTTCTTTTTGTTATTTCAATGTTTTTTCTTCTTATAGTTGAACATAGTTACATATCTAAGTAAATAATTTGATTTTTCGTATTATTCAATTGTGATTGTTCTTTATAACGTTTGTATTATAGCATTGTTTATCTGGCGAAACACTTTAAATTGCAGGGTAAAAAAACCGCTTCACTAGCTAAAGAGCAGGGTTACGGTAACGTGGTTGCTTGGCGCGTTAAGCGATGAACTATGTAGTTGAAGGATTATTTTGAGTTTTAAAGCTACTGTTAATCTTTTTATGTGTTTTGGCGAATGGTTTTAAATACCAGAGAGACTTTAAAAGGTCTTTTGAAAAGGTCTGTACTCATTTTAATTGAAGAAAAGTGATCATTTAACATCAGACGGGGGGAGAGGAAGTGGATTTTTTTGTTCAACGGACTTCCTTTTTAATTCGAACCAGGAGTTCCTTATATGAGCGCGTTCAAACAAACAAACTGTTCAGCTTTTTTAACTAAATAATTAATTAGAAAAATAAGACAATGATACGGCATATAAACTTTTTTACAAATCACTTTTAACATTTTTTCGGATGTTCTCTGAAGAGTACCCTTGAGATTTGCTTCATGGCTGACTCGAACCTACACTAACTGGATCACAAAGCCCGCACTTTCAGGTCGAGCCACCGCGAACACGCATGTCTTGCGTTCCAATCATTTTATATTATAATATAAATTTTCCCGTTTTTATAATATATTTTATTGCTGCTCCACTTCTATTAGTCATAGCGTAATGTTTTATAGCCTATAGCCTTCCTCAATGAATGGACTATTCAACACAAAAAGAATTTTTCCATTCTACACAGTAGTTCCTGGCGCGTTCAAACAAACAAACTCTACTGCTTTTTATTATCAGTATAGATTTTTATATTAAACTATGACAAAAAATCAGCCCTCTTGAAGTGATTAACACCAAAAGTGAATTAAGTCTGTTTCCGCGTGTAGATTCCTTTTATCCAAATTTCATCTAAAACGTACCATTACTTCTAGAGGCATAGCACTCGCAATCAACAAGAAAGAACGTTTGATTGCCTTTTGAGCTATTGGTACCAAAATTGAATCAGCACCTACACCTTCTGGGTGCAACATATGTACCAAATTTTGTTTGATTCCACCTTTTACTTCCTGAGATATATAGCAGGCAAGCATAACGAGAAAAACGTTCGATTGCTCTACCCCCCCTTCCCCCTGGAGAAATTGGCAGAAAGCTAATGGGCACCAATTCACCCGGGAACATATGTATGTGCACCGAATTTCGTTTCATTTCATGCAGTAATTTTTGCACTAGAGCAGACACAAAAAACCGGTCACATGCGTATACACATTTTTCAAAAGTTGTCGAATTGCACTCATCGTTCCTTAAAACCGGCAAATCGGTCAAAATTCTAAAAATGTCACGAATCTAACCCTTCTTTTACATATTAGGTGTGGAAAACAGTAAAAAAAAATATCCAGAAACTTTGGCATATCAGAGATTTGCTATTCCTATACAGTAAAAGCACTTATTTTTGCGAGCTGTAATTTTCATGAAAATGAAGCTGTCGGCGATTTTGCGAGCTGAAAATTTCACGATTTTTTTATGAACACAACAGAAAGTAAAACGGAAAAATATTTCACGAAGCTTAAATTTTCACGATTACGACGGGATCGCGAAAATTTAAGCCTCTCGAAAATAAGTGCTTTTAAAGTATTCAATACAGTGCCCCTTTACGTGTATCATAGTAGAGATGTAACCACATTTTCCAATTGCCCTCGTCGGCCATTAAAGGCAAATCAAGCCTGTTAAACTGTAATAGGTCTATCAATTCTCGTCAGTCATTAAGGCGGCGCAGCATATATTTCGTGCTAGTAAATGAGATGGCTTATTGCACCAAAGTGGCACATTCTACTGTTCAACAATGTATCTATCACTTACGCCAGCAGTTTCTATTCATAGCAGTAATTGAAGTGATCGATACTTTACAAGTATTTCTCTATAAGCATTTTCAGCGTAATCGAAAGATTATAATCTACGGTAACACAAATATCAATGCTTGTTTCCTTCAATCAAAAGTACTACTTTTAATCACTGACATTGATAGAATAAACAAAGCAAATGAAATGGAGTGAGAAAAAACTTTCGTTTTTCCAACGTTTGATTTTTAGTTGTTTTTTTTAAATGTCCGACTTTGGAAATAAGGCGTGGTCTTTATGAAGTCACAAGTGATGTGCTTTGACGCGCTACTCCACTGGCGTGCTGAATGCTTACGCTTGCCATCTACCGCGTTTCCAGGATATGATAATTAAGAAGCGAACTAAATATTGCGCTCTATGCTTGGCTATCAACCATATCGTTGCCAGTACATGTAAGTAAAAAAACGAATTAAATATTGCGCTCTGCGCTAATGGCATCAGGGAATGGCATTTCATCACTTGTGATGTCATATGCAGAAGCTTTAAAAGGAAAATTGAATCTGCGCACCGGTTAAAAAAATTGTTAAAAAATACTAAACTTTGCCAAATTATATAAAAAATGGAAAACATCCTACGTTTTTAAGCATGTAGCTTTTTTACTTCCTTTTACAAAAAAGGAAGTATTGTATTCACGAAAAAAATTTCACTCAAAAATCGACCTTTATTTCCATTTTACTCACCCCCTAATGAATGTTGTTTCTTTTTTTTTTTTTTTTTCGATTCAACCACACGTGGATAAGTGCCTAAGAATGTATAGACACGCGAAATATCCATTTTGTCGATTCCTGAGTTAATTACAACGAGTTTTCTCGTGACGTCTGTATGTGTTTATGTGCTTATGTGCGGATGTACGTATGTATGTTGCATAACTCAAGAACGGAATGTCCTAGAAAGTTGAAATTTGGTATATAGACTCCTAGTGGGGTCTAGTTGTGCACCTCCTTGTGTGGTTGCATTCCGGTGTTTCTAAAGGGGTCTTTTGCCCCTTTTTAGGGGGAAATCATTGTTAATTTTGACGTAAAATTAAGTGGTGTTATAGTTTGACGGACACTTGGAGATACATCGCCACTCTTTCGGTTGCCAAGTTTTGTCGCCAACTTAAACAACAATGACTTAGGTTTGGGGGTTCAGGAAACGCATTTATTCGCAAAAAAGGGCTCGTAATTGGTTCTGAAAGGGTGGTTTCACAACTGCAATTTTAAAAACCTTACATGACTTTTTTTTTTCAAGAAACAAAAATAAAATAAGTGATTTGATTAAAACTGCGTGTTTTAGAAAAAAAAAAACAACTACAGTTTGTCTTTCTTTAGTCTACTTTCCCGTAAATATAAAAGAGAGAAGAAAAAAGCATGACAAAAGGCATAAGGCAACAAAAATGTCGCTAAAAACAAAACAAAAAGGTCAAAAATAAATTAAATAATTGCATAAATATCAACAAATTAAAAATTGGAAAGTTGGATATTGAAATGGGGAAATGCGCGTCCCATCTTTTACTTAGGCCACGAAAACTTTTTCCACTCTACTGTAAAATTATCACAATGTGACTTACGTCGTTCTGTTTCTGAGGTACGGATTTAGAGATACGATTACATTATTACTGTTAGATGTTTGTTATCAATTGTAATCTGAATGCCTTTTTTCCTGCGTTTTTGTGTTTCCAAACATGTAATAGTACTCTGAAATTACCAGAACCTATGTCCTGTGGAAGCTTACAAGGAAATGATATTATTTCTGTTTTTCCGGGCCAAAATGAACTCTTGATTATCTTTTATATTCCAGCATTCTCATTTTGTTATCTTGTACTATTTTGTTGGATCCTACTTCGTTATTTATATTTAAATATATTTTACAAAATATATTTAAAACTCAAACATGCTTCATAACTGTAATTTATTTTCTTAATCGTGTAAATTCAAAACTGCTTTCTTACTTTCAATGTACTATAATTTGAATTTGTATTTAATAAAAATGTATTGTCATAATATAGGTGATTATGAATGTGCCTTTCTCAAAGTCCCACTGTATCCGCTCCCTGTCCCGCTGTAACCCCACGTGAGGCACAATGGAATAACTTGAGAATCAAAATTCAATTTTTTTTGAAAGGGAGGATAAATTTTGAAAAAAATTACAGCGGTAGCATAAAAGTTATATAATCATGTTCTGCTATTAGAATTTCTATACAACTAAAATTTAAGAAATTATAACAGCACAAGTGAAAACTGTCCCGCTGTACCCCACTCTCCCCAAAATTACTTCGTTATTTTCATCAACCATTGTTCTAAAAAGAAAAATCAATCTCAAAAATGCTTCATAATTGTAATTCAAAAAAGAGAGAAAAAAACCTGTAGTTTCAAAACTGCGTTCATACTTTCTATGTAGGGGAGCATGGGGCAAAGTGAAATAGCGGGGCAAAGTGAAATGGTCAAATATATACTCTGCTTTTACTGCCACCTATCTGGTGTTATTTTTAGTGCATAGTAACATATGTAGTCTATTCCAGTCAGGAAAAAAATACCGTCGAAGATTAAAGCATATGATAATACATGCAATTTTCAAAAATGGATACTCATATTGTAATACTTTGTCGTAAGTAAAAAATTATTTTTGTTACTATAAAATGATAAAGTTCTTGTTATTAACATTCTAATTATTAATTGAGGCCTCCTAATATTCAATGCTGTATTAGCTTAGTTAATATTAAGCTTATTTGTATTTTAAATAAATTGTACAATTAGTCAAGTACATGCGAGGTAAGTGGATGGGGTAAAGTAAAATAGTTTGTTTCATTTGCTCACTCAATCATTCAATATAAATCACTTACGTTTTTATTTATTAATTAATTCATTTGCATTACTTCATTTATTAATTCACTTATTTATTCATTTATTCACTTATATTCGTACTCATTCATTCTTTTACTCGCTCATTTATTTTTCCTTATGTATTAATTAATTTATTCATTTAATTATTCGTTTATTGTTTCATTATTTTTCATTTATTCATTTAACCTTTTATTTACTCATTCTTTTGATCAAAAGTATGTTTTGTTATTTAATAGAAAATATTTCACTAGAAAAAATATATATTTTTCACTTTGCCCCATGAAAAAAAAATGAAAATTTTCCACTTTTTTTTTAACTCAAATTTACTACCAAAAATTTAAAATATTGTTTCAACGCAAGTTTTATTATAAAATACAATGTTATTTATTTATGCACTGTAATTTTCAAAACAAATTTCCGATTTGTTCATTTTGAAAAAAAAAAAAAAAAAACTCAGTAATCTTAACCATTTCACTTTGCCCCACTTTCCCCTACTATAATCTCAATTTGTATAATTAATAATAATGCATTGTCTTAATACAGCTGATTCTAAATGTGCTTTTCTAAATGTGTCCCACTGCACCCTCTGCCCCATATCGCTGTCTCCCAACGTGGGGGCACAGTCAGACATTTTGAGAGCTTTCCGAAATTCAATTTTTTTGAAAAAAATAATGAAGAGGAATTTTGAAAAAACTACAGTGGTAGCATAAAGTAATAAAATCACGATTGAAGAAATCATAACACAAGTGAAAACTATCCCACTGTACCCCGCTCGCTCTCCCTTACATTTGGCAAACATTTCGAAATGTATTCAAAGATCAATATGCAGTTTAATACGCGTCTTGAAATCTTTAATCCCTATTTAATTCTGTTTTGAAAAATTGTAAATCTTCTCTTTAATCACTGCTTTTGTATTCCTAAGGTTTTCGATTTATGACATGCAATGGATTATTTGGAGATTAATACTACGTTCTAATGCATTGCCGTTTGCTTTACTTTTGACCTAGAAAAAAAATACGAAAATAGTTAAGCTTATGTATTTTTTTTCGATCGTAAGTTTTATCTCTCTGTCCTTCTGTGTCTTTCTTTCGGAGACATTTTTTCAGAGTTCCGTTTCTAATCATGCGTATTTTGGATAAAGCTTCTTAAACTTCAGCTTATACAAATGATAGAGAGACATAAGTTTAAAACTTGAGCTACTTTTTTTTTCCTCCCGCGAGGTTAGTCTCAGAAGTACAATATTCTTTTTTTTTTCTTTTCTTCCGAAAGCTTTCAAATGCCTTTTTGTAGTTGGCTTGCAAATCTTATGCTTATCTGTAACTGCATTGGCAACATAAAGCTGTTTCGAATTTATCGTAAGAGAGAAAATGTTTCTTATATTAAAAAAAAAAAAAGAAAAAATATCCTACACTCAACTTATTGAGTGGGCGTATCTTTTCATTAAATAACTGCGCAAAATATTTATGTCATTGGAATGGTAAAGTTGTTTACAACTTATAATAAACTTTGTCCTTTTTTTAATAAATTGAGTAGAGATGTATTTGGAAACATTATACAATATAAAAAAGCATTTTATTGCATCATTACTTCTATGAATAAAGAAAATGCTGCGTTTTATTTACGATATACAGTGGAATCTTAGAAATCCGAACCCCAGAGATCCAAAATTCCGGATAATCCGCCCTGCTTGTGGAGTGAAGACCTATAATTAGGTTTGAAGTTGAAGACAGGAAAAATCAATGATCACGGTGTAAAAGCTAAGTTAGCTTTGAAGCGGGGGTGTCTAAATTGTGTTTCTAGAGCTCCAATATCGAAACATGTGTGGGGAAGAGTTCTGAGGTCAATGCCTTTTTCTAGCGTCATTATTTTCGTTTTTTGGACTTCAATTCCGAAAACTTTCCGGGGGAGATCCCCCGAACCCCCTTTTCACTGTCACTGAAAGTGGTAAAGAGAGATGTCATCCTGATATTACTACTTTTCATTTATAAAAAACAGTACCATTAAGAATTTAATCGATTATCAATATTAGCTTCCGAGTCCTCAAACGAATCTATGGTTGATCGGTTTGAGAAAAGTTAATGGATTCAGAATACTGTGGAAATTTTTTTGTTGTTTCATTCTTGACACTCGAAACACTTAATTTTCATTTAAACCCTTTTAATCACATACTTATATTGTTTTATAAAAAGAAAAAAAAAACCATGATTCATTTCTAAACTTCTCTTTTTTTAATTTTATTTTTATTAATCACTCCCCCCCCTCATATACTGAATTAGTTATCTCCTCCTCCCCTACAATTATTGTAGGAATGCAACCCTGACTTGAAAAATCAGGCGTCCCAAGCTGGTCTTTCCACCACCCTCTTTGGATGCCTAGCACGGGCCTGCTCATTAGTAAATGTTCAAAATAAAGTTATGTGGAGTAAAATCATTAAAAAAAATGGTGACTAACTTATGTATATTTTCTTTTAATTGCCAGCTTCAATTGGGGGCGTGACCTCACATCAATGTTCAAAGGACAGGGCTTTATAACTATATAGGCCGACTAGGCCATGGACTAAGACCCCAGCTTTTGAAGGGCTCCAAAAGGACTCAAAAATTGTTTTAGCCAATCGTAGAAATTGTAAGGTTTGACACCAGGGAAGTACCAAACAAGTGTTTGGCCAAGGGCCCCCAACATCTCAATCGACCCTTTCTAAAGGAGAGCCCAGAACCTGAAATGTTGAGAACCTCAGATATAAAAATCACACACCATTAACAATTTTCTAAAGAACATTTAGCACTTCAAATTGATAAGCTAAGAGGAAACGTCAGCACAATACAAATAAAAATTGATTTTTATTGTTGTTATTTTTTTAACACTTTTAACAGTTTTTGAAAATTTTAGTTAATCTGGAACGGTAGAAATTATTTCTTTTTGAAATTTTACAACGTTTTAAATCTTAAAAGTGCGCCAAATCCAATTTGTTCGACAGTTCTGTAAAATGTAACAATAATAAATGTTGTCAGTTTCATTGCGCGAATGTGAGGTTATTTTTCGGGCTTACTTTTGGTCATTTTCCCCGAGACATAGAAAAACAAAAAAGTGTTGTTTTATTTGTAATTATTTTATTGATTTTGAGATGAATGAACTCCTACGATTCTATTGCAAATACTATTTTTTTTTTAATTTCTTCATTAACTTGTTAAAATCTTCATTCGATAATTATTTTTTATTAATATCGAAAACTTGAAAAGAATCTTTATTTCTGGGGAACATTTAGAAATTAGATGAAATCTTTTTTTTTTCCTACAGTCTCAATAACTAAAAGATTTATAGTAATAAAAATTATAATTCTATACCCATCAGTTCTGACGTCGCCTTTAGGATACAGTAACCAAAAATGCCGCCGAGGTAAATAAAATGTGCCGATACGGCACAGTATTAGTTAAAATGTCAAATTAAAATGTCAGTAATCCAACGTTATTAAGCACAAAACTTGCAAATGATTGCAGACACGTGTTTCGGTGTTACAAGGAACACCTTTTTCAATGCAAAGAAGTGTGAGCTTTTGGATGAAAAGTCATCCGAGAAAAGCAACACGGTGGAACAGGAGGTAGTATAAATATCAAAAAATAGAAATTAAACAAAACAAAAAAGATAAAATGACACATGGAGACAAAATTTATTATATAATTCCATCAGGAAAAAACCGTTAAGTAATAAATTTTAAAAGAAAACCCATAAACAATGCAAAAAGTCCAAAAATGAAACCACTCTGAATAAATTAGCAATAAATTTACCAGCGGAAAAAACTATGTATGGAAGCAATGTATCAAATGGAGAAATGCAGAAAAAACAGAGTGAAGGATAAACATATTGGAATTAGTTAATCACAAAACGAAATAAGAAAGCAAAAAATGAAAAAATAAAAGTAAGAAATGTACGACGTTTACATAAAAATAATAGAAAATCTAAACCAATTTTAACAAAGCAGTCCACACAGAGGAAAAATAGGGAATTGCAGTAAGATCGTTAACTAAATTAGAACGGTTCCTCAGGATGTGAAAAGATTCCCAAAAATCAAGATCCAACGAATTGGGGCATTTTTGGATAATTTGATAAGAGTTAAAATCAAAAGAGTGATTCGATTCCCAACAGTGTTGAGCAATACTGGATTTATTCAGCTGTTGTTTTCTCACATAGCTTTGATGTTCTTTTAACCGAAATTTCAAAGAACGGCGGGTCTGTCCGATGTATCCGAGTCCGCAATTGCAAACAATTTTATAGATCCCACAGCAATTAAGAGGGTGAATAGAATCTTTAAGAGAAGAGAAAGAAAGTTTATTAATAGGAGAAAATACCACTTGGAATTGGAATCGCTTCAGAATCTTAGCAACCTGAAAACTGATACCAGGGAAGAAAGGCAGAACAACTAAATTCTTAGTGTTAAAAGTTCTATTAAGAACAACATTTTGAGATTTTTTGCGAAGTTTTTTATAAATGGAATCAACTAAGGTGGGCGGATAGTCTCTATCAGCAGCCACAGCTCTTATATAGTTAAGTTCCGCATTAAGAAGCTCAGGTGAAGAACAAATATTCATTGCACGATAAACATATGTGTTGAAAGCTGAATATTTTTGATTAGGAGGGTGAGACGATAATCTATGTGGGGGTAAGGAAACAGCAAAAGGTTTACGATAAACCGTAGTTTCAAAACCGGACTCAGTTCGAGAAACGAGAACATCCAGAAATGGAAGGCAATTATTCTGTTCTTTTTCACAAGAGAATTGAATATGAGGATCAATAGAATTTAAAATGGATAAAGCATCATCAATGCTTAGTTGACCGTGGTTCATAAGAACAAAGCAGTCATCAACATAGCGAACATAGAATTGAAACTGTAGTTTCTGAAACAACTTGACCTCAAAGTAATGCATGTAAATATCACTAAGGATGGGGCTAAGTGGGTTTCCCATTGCCAAACCATCCAACATAGTATAAAATTTACCATTAAAAACAAAGGAACTTTGCCTTAGACAAGTATGAGTAAGGAAAACTAAATCCTCAATTTCCTTAGAGGTAAAATGAAATTCAGACAGTCTACTCTGAAGGCATAACAATGAACCCTCGACCGGAACGTTCGTAAATAATGAGTTCACATCAAAAGAAACCATAAAAGAATTATTTGGAACGCAATTCTGAATTTTTTTGACAAACTCGATAGAGTTTTTTACAGTGAATACATTATTACTCATAAGAGGAGAAAACACAGAGACTAAATATTTTGCAAGTTTGTAAGAAGCCGTACCAATATTGGAAACAATCGGTCTGAAAGGAATGCCAGCTTTATGTACCTTGGGTAAAGCATAAAATCTAGCGCAATTAGCAATAGAAGGAATAACAGAGCGTTTAACATTTATTGGAATAGACTGAACAGACTTGACAGCCGAAGAAATAGTCTTTAACTCATTTTCACTAGGATCTTTAGAAATCTCTAAGTATGGACCAGAAGAAATCAAATCATTAGTTTTGTCAACATAAGATGATTTGTCAAGAACAACAATTTGACCACCCTTGTCAGCTTTAGTAACAACAATATCTGAATTAGAAGTTAAATTCTTTACAGTACGCCGAACAGTATTAGTAAAGACGGGATTGGAAATTCTAGAATTAAAGTCCACATTAGAAGCAATAAGATGCCTAACGCAATCTTTTTGATTGGATGATAAGGCACTAAATTTAAAAGCTTTCTCAATAGGAGCAATAAGCTTAGAAAAAGAAGGTTTGCTGGCCAGAGCAAAGTTATCATTGCATTTTAGAGCATTAATTTGAGAACTATTTAAAGGAACACTTGAAATATTAACGACAACATTTTTATTTACCACTGGTAAATTTTCCGAAGGAACAACTTTCGAATTTCTACAAAGTTTAGCTAATTTCTTTTTCAAAACAACTTGATGATTCTCCGTAGAACGAAGGGTTCTAGACCAAGAAGTTCTATCAACATAATCAAAATCAGAAATAGAATTTGAAATAGAGAGATGCAAATCATAGAGCTCACGTTCAATAAAAGAGAGGCGTTTCCTAGTTTCTTGGATCGAAGCTCTAAGTAGAGCCAATTTCGACCGAAAAATAACTTTATCAATTTTTACAGAACGTGGTAAGTTACATTTCAAAGAAATAAAATTCGGAATAACTTTCCTGCGCCTACATTCTTGAAGAAATTTTAAGTGGTTCAAAAAGCGAAACTTCTTAATACGAAGATTGCAAAACCTATTGATTTGAGACATTCCAAAAACAAAATAACAAAGTACATAAGAACAAATTACTATCAAAAATACAAATCAAATTAAAACAGTAACAAGGCAAAAATGAAGCAAAATTCAAAACTACCAAATACAACAAATACAACCAAAATTCAAGGCAAGTTAATTTTTTTAATTAGTTAATTTTTTTAATAGACAATAGTAATAAAAAATGTATTTCAATATATTTCATTGACCTTTTTTTTTTTTTTTTGATAGCTTGTGTTACAGCCGAACGAAAAAAGTCTTTTCTGAAGCAAAAAAAAAAAAAAAAAGAAAAAAAAAAAAGAAAAGAAAAGAAAAAGAAAAATCACATGCATTCGCATCGGGGCGCATCCCTATTTGAAATTATTTTTCAGTAGATTATTAGTCCTACTGCTGTATTGTGTTTTTTCATTTGAGATTATCAATTTCACACTTAAACCTTCCTTCTACTGTTTCAGAACACTATTATTTTATGCTGCTCGTCCAGAAGACACTAGTTATCTAAAAATGTAAAATGAAGTCAAATTTTTATTTATTTATTTATTTATTTATTGTTGTTGTTATTATTATTATTTATTTATTTGTTTATTTATTTTGCAATTTGCTATGTGTTAAGAACAAATTAATACAAAAAAGTATCTTAATTTATCATTAAAAATTGTCTTAGGAGGTTATAAACATGAGAGCTTTTGGTGGTAAAACGAAAAGCAAAGAAAATATGTGTGTCAAACAGGTCTGCTTCCATAGATGAATATTTCTTCTCGTAAAAATATACGCTTAAATTTTAGACAAAATAGCTTTTTATTTAAATTATTAAAAATAAAAATCCATTAATGGTTAAAATATACTGTGAAATAAACCCTAACAATTTGAGAAAGTGAATTTGATTTCTATATCATCAAATGTTTTTATTTTAAATTATTTTTATTTATTTATTTCGCTATTTTCGGCATAAAGGATACATGCTTTGTTGTTTGAAAGCAGTTTTAAATGTTAAAAAACTATGTTTGACGGAATTTATAATCTTAACTAATGGAGAAAATATTGATCTTATACTAGAAAATCAACGTTGATATGTATATTAGAAAATTAACGTATGCGGGAAAGTAGGCTACTTTAATTCTAGACAGAGCTTCTTGTTTTCTCTCTCTCTTTCTCGTTAAATTTTGCAATGAGGAAAGATTCCAATAATAGAAAGTTAAAACTAAAAACTTACGAGAACCAAAAAGGCACATAAAAAGCAAACAAATACTTTAAAATATTTAGTATTTTCTGTATAAAACGTTTCTTTTTTGTAAGCACTACTCTTCGCTGACAAATTCATAACTCGCTATTTCTTCAGCAGTACCTATTTATTCTGGCACACCTTTCCTCCACTGAAGTAAAATTTCTCTAAAAGTTTAGCAGGAACTCTTTTGGGCTACAGGTTACAAGAATGGTTATGATTACGAAGTGACTGATGAAAAGTGACACTTTCGAAGTAACATTGCTCAACGATAAAAACATGTGAGATTATTCAAAAAAAAATTTGACAAACTTGATTTAGAAATTGGGTTGTTTCCCTTTTTTGCAAAAAAAAAAATAATAATCTGAAGGAGCATGGTCGAAAACATAGGGTGAGTTACTTTTTTTCTTAATTTTGATTTATTTTCTGTCTTAAAAAAATAATCTAAAAAGACGTTTATTCACTGTTTTCATTTTCGCTGCTGACGTCATAAGTGAACAAGTCGCTAAGGTTACAAGAACAACGTTTTAGGACATTGCCTAACTTCGCCAAATAAATATTATATTTAACTAAAGATTCTCGTTCCGCGAATAATTGCCCGCAGTGAAAAATAACCAAAAGGCGATATCTTGCCACAAAAGACAACCACGCGCTCAGATTCAATATGACTGTCTTCACTTGCGACGTCACACAATGAAACAATTTGTTTTAGAAATCTGACATTGAAAAAAACAAAATGTTCGGAAAAATAAAAGTATTTGCTGTCTCCATGTTTTTTTTTTTTTTTCTTCGTTCGTTCTATCAATTTTGGTGACTAAAAGTAGTACTTGTGACTGAAGAAAATACTCACATTAAAGAGGATTTTTATTTTAAAATTGCTTTCGGTGAGCTATGAACGAAACATATTATTTAATAACATCCAGAAACGTAACAAACCACAAAAATTAGCAGCATTATTCAGTGACGCAACACAAATTTTCTACTGGGAGGAGTAATTGATCCATGATAGTTCAAATGGTAAAACACTAGGATTAGCAGTATGCGTTAACTACAAGGGCTCTGAGGCATTGTAAAACCTATGTTTTTTAGCAAATACCTTTTCAGACGCTGAATATTATTTATTTACCTATTTCTCAAAATACTTCTAAGATATCTTGAAATTAACAGTCAAAATATTATTTAAAAAAAAAAATTCCAAGTTATACTATTTTAACTATTTATTCTGAAAACACATTGAAATAATATTCAAGAGCTCTTACTAACAGACACCAGCTTAGCCATCAACTCAAATGAGTTTATTCGTCATTTAGAGCTTATTACCAAAACTGCTAAAGTTTTAAGAAACTCTTCACAGTTTATAAAATAACATCAAAAATTTTATTTTAAATCAAAAATTATTGCACTGTTACTGAAACAGTATAACTGAAAGAAACACATTTTCAGGTTTCCGCTTTTTTAAGCAAAATTTACCCGAAACGGAAAAGCATCTACAAGTATCTCTATCAAAAAAATAATTCGATGCATTGTTTTTAAGTCTTTTGTAATTTTAGGTGAAAGCTTTTTCTGATTAAAATTCCTTAACAACTCAAGCGCCATATTTTCATTCATTAGTAAGTGCCATCGCTATGTCGTTTATTTCTATTATGTTTAACATACGTGACAATTTTTGACACTTTCAAGCTTTTAAGCCTATTAATTCCTTTTAAAGCCCTAAATTAGTTTTAAAATTTCTGGCAATATTAGCGGTAACTTCGAAAATTAGATTGGTCACTTTAAGGAAGTACTGTCATGACAAATTTTGGCCTTCAAAACGTGTAACAGGTTTAAAGGTAGTAATTCCATTAAATTCTGATCTAATAAGGAAAAACGAGGCTTAATTAAAACATAATACCTAATTAATTTGCTGACGTAAGTCTTTCTCCAGATTTTTAGTATGTCAATCACAAAGGAGAAAAAATACATTTAACTCATCTTTAAAGCATTGAAAAATGTATTTATTTCTTCGTTCATTGTTTCACTAAATATAGGGGAAAGGGGGCACAGGTGAGCACGGGGCGCTTGTGAACATTGTATGTTTTACTAGGATAACGTCAAGTAAAAAATCTTGAAAAATTCTCAAGTAATAGCAGTACCAATTCTACTTATCAGCCAAAATTTTAGAGCAATGAGCCAGTTCACGTTTGTGTATTGACAACTTCTTGGTTTTAGCAGGTGTTGTAAGTAATTTTATCGCTGTACTCTTCACGTGAAAACGTATTTTAAAGTAACTAATAGTCAAAACTTTATTACTGCTAACCATTATATACATACTCAAGTAAAAAACATGACAATGTTTAAAGTTTTTAATTAAATTAAGAATTCTTTTATTTTAAAAATTAGTTCTAAGGTAGATGACGGAGCACTTATGAATACAACATATAGGGGCACACGTAAACAGTTCCCAAATCAACTCCGTAATATAATATTAGTGTAAGGGTTATTACAAGTTTTAAAATGCATAGAATTTGTAGTTATTGTTTTGCTACACTCAGTTTGTAAATTTATTGTTAATTATTATTACACTAGAAAATTGCCTGTCAAGGTATGACCTGTTTGGTGATATTTTGATAGTTAAAATTTTAACTATCAAAACCCCAAAAGTTATTAACCCCAAAACCCCCTTATAATTTACCCCAAAGAAAACACGTGGAATGGAATGTTTTACAGTTTGTAAATTTATTGTTAATTATTATTACACTAGAAAATTGCCTGTCAAGGTATGACCCGTTTTGTGATATTTTGATAGTTAAAATTTTAACCTGAACTCCAGTGGATTAACCCTAAACTCCAGTAAATAGAGTTAACTGTTGACCATTTTTTCGTTTCTTCCTCCTCCTAAAATGAGTCTTAAGAGTTAAGTTACCGGATTCAGTTCAGCCTTGCAAAAATAGAGCATTTCCCTGCATGTCAAACATTGCCAGAAAATATTCGCAACTCCAATAAACTATAGAGGGCGCTGCAGCCACTGTCTAATGGCGGATGAAAAAGGTAAAACAAACACACGCCGTAACTTTTAACTTGTTTTGACGCTTAGTGAATGAAAGTAATTTCTTTGATCGTGTTTCAGGGAAGCTTTCTTTTCTATTCTTCTGATATTATATTACACCATAAACTGTCTGAAGCCTGTAATTTACCACAAAGAAAACACGTGGAATGGAATGTTTTACCTTTTTCTTTAGTATTGTTAATCACCGCAAGGTAGCGTATTCGAGCTCTGGAGTTGCGAATTATCAGATTATCATGCTATGGCACGAATTTCAAAGTGGATGACGTCAGAGTGTTACTCGATGAGTGAATTTGCTATTATATGTATGAGGATTTATTTTTTCGAATTTTATATTATTTGTTATTTTTAAAGAGGAGTTTAACTGTCACATGCAGGACACTTTTGGACAACCGCATTAAAGTTCTCAATTCTAGCAATTATCCTCCAAATATGTAGTTACAAATTTAGTAAATATATACTTTGCTTTCCTACTGACTATTTTAAATGTTAGTTTAGTGACGTCAGCGTTACTCGATCAATGTATTGGCTATTATATAGGTAAGGATTATTATTGATTATTTATTTACTTATTTATTATATTTTAAATTCCTTTGTTTACATATAGTTGGCCAAAAATTTAGAATTGTATAATATTTACAAGGGGAAAAAAGACAAAATATTTTCCCTTAACTAAAAACTGAAGTTAAAAACAATTTTAAAATTCATCATCATGTTCTGTCAGAAGCTTAAGCGCACTATAAAACAAAAAAAAAAAAAAAAACTTTACATAATAAGATATTCTTTGTATTTTTTAGTCTTATAAGTTTTTTCCTTTGTAAGTCCAGTGATTATTAGAACATGCTATAGAACTTTAAAATTTCACAGTGAACTGAATTATATAATTCGGAAAAAAATCTCTTCCTATTGAGCTACTGTACAATTTAAACTATCACAGTATAGGTTACAAATATTTAAATGTAATTGAAATATAAGTACATGTTTCATGTTAAAGAGTTTTTCATTGAAATATGATGCTTTTGTCGGATGTCTTTTTCATCCACAAGCTCATTTTTTTGCATTGAAAAAGGCATTCCTTGTGACGCCGAAATACGTGTCTGCAGTAATCTGCAATTGTGCTTTTTAACGTTGTTATTTCTTATTTTATGTATTGCTTTTCTCATTTGTAGATCCTTCCTGTCAATTCATTATGAAACTACTCAGGCCATGTCTGAGTTGGATTTTCATAGCACTCTTAGGCAACTGGTCGGACGTTTCCACGGCATTTTCATTTCAATCATTGGAAGAAGAGAGTCCTACGTGTGACGAATTGCTTGCGTTCTGGAACATAGTCAGCAAAACAGTTAAAATGAGCCAGATAACCAATGAAATTCCAGTCATTCCTGTGGAACTCTTCACAGACCTGCAGCACCAAAACAAACTGAAAGCACACAGCCGCAATCGAGTCAAAACGAACAAATCTCAAAGGAAGAATTTAATGGTAACGCCCTATGGTATTTTAATTACGTATTATGTGTAAACCATTGAAACTGCCTTTTTTGGTGAGCATGGAACGTTTTTCGCTAAAATGTGTCAAATGTCCCCAATGGCTTTCACACCATACAGCAACTGAACTTGACTGTATGGCATGAAACTTCATATTCTCATTGAAACAATCAAATGTCATAATTTTTTTACTTATATTTTTTTATAGTTTAGGATTTGTAAGAAATTTTTGGACAGTTGAATTTTGGCGGATTTAGACATGTTTTAAGCACTGAACCTATTTTGATCATTTTTGGAAAACGACTGGCTGTCTGTTTGAGAACACCGATTTGTGACCATTCTAATTCAAAACGTGATGTATGGAATCAAAAGAAATAGGTGCGCATTTATGAACCCCATGGGAGGTGAAGCTGAGCTTCTTCAGAAGCCGTTTGCTGCAAGGGATAGTGCAATCGAACGGTTTTTTTTTTTTTTTCGAAGATGACTGCATTAACTTAAGAAGTAATACACTGATTCAAACAATAATTGTGTTGGTGGCTCGTATGGGGGGGGGTGCTTTTTTACTGGGTGGATTGTTTTATTTTACGATAATAAAAACTAAAAATTCCAAATACATGATATTTTTTCGTATTATTTCATAAGACTGGAACTTAGAATTGGAGGAGGATGGCCGCGCTAGCCATCCGTCCCGATTTCTGATGCCAATTTCCACATTTTTAGAGGTCATATATAAGTAATGTTAAAAGTCAATAATGTTGTCCAGTATTGCAAAAAACAATCCGTTTCAAGGTACCGCCACCTCACCAATCACCTTTTTTTTTTTTTTTTTGACCCGTCCTTCCCACCTTTTTGGTGCTCCAGCTTCCTATGAATAATTGGCATACAGGTAGGCATTACTGAATGCAGGTACCACTCCATTTTTTCATCCCCAATCCCCATAGGGAGCGATGCAAACATGGGCGGATCCAGAGGGGGGGGCATGGGGTCATGCCCCCCCCCCGAGAAAATTTCAAGAATAGTCAAACACCTCTTTTTTGAGCAAAAATGCAAAAAAATTCCCTTATGATGCATACAAAGTCTCACAATAAGGAAACAACGAGAGAGGGACCATCGCAACCCTGAAAAAATTTCAAAAATAGTTAAAAACCTTTTTCAGAGTTGAATATTTTAAAAAAATCCTTATTATTCCTCAAAATCTAACATGAATATAAAAACAACGCCGAGGAGCCATAAAACCACACTGAGGAAGTTTCAAGTATAGTTTTCAAGCCTCTAACCTCGCTTAAATTGAAAAAAAAAAAAAATATTGTAATTCATGTGAAGTCTAACATGAATGGAAACAATGCCAGAGGGAGGGCATGGCCACCGCACGAAAATTTTAAAAATATCAAGTGTATACCAAATATTTGAGTTCATTTAGCACTTATGACCGCGGTGTCTCCCACAAAGCGAACAAGAATAGCCGGATGGTTTCCGGTCGCTTTGGAAGGTACGCTAATGTTTTGCTGTTAATGGCAGATAAAAAAATAACCACGATTTTAAAATCTAGAGAAAATTTCTGTCTAGTTTCATATGTAATTAGATATAAAAATATGGTATTTTGAGAAATAGATAGATTCACACCATCAACAAGCCAATATCTCGCTGCTGGATAAGATGAAAACTATTTTTTCAGTCCCTGATTTAAGAAATGGTAAGTTATTTTAGTAATTAACACCTACACAGATTAATTATATCGTATGCAATATTAAGTTAAAACTAAAGGAAATTCCAATTTGAGAAAAAAACATAAGCGCAATTACATCCGAAGATTTTGTATAATATAACGCTTTTGTGTTGTTCTTTTTCATATTTTAAATGTGTTTCATTTCAAAAACTTAGTTTTTCTAATTTTCAAACTAAAAGTAGGAATTTTGCTTACAAATTTACGTTTCAAAAAACCTACGCTTATGTACATTGGAAATAAAAGCAGCTCCGAGCTTAAGATTCAAAGAAATTTGTACAGAAATTTTTAAAGAAACACTTTTTGTATATATAATATTTTAAAAATATTTTTTTACTAGCCTGTCAATAGTTATACTACCTGTTTCAATATTCTATCCGAACAGACGGACAAAAATTTGTTAGTAAAAAGTTAATAAAATACATTTAATGATTGCGCATTAAGTTAAAGTTAGATTTAAGTTTTAACCTGGGTTTATGCTGAGTTATGTAATTATTCTTCATTCCCTTTTTAATATGGGACCCTCCAAACCACTCCTCTTGTTAGTATTACCAAAGATCGTCTACAAACTGCGTTTCAAAAAGTAACTTGTAAAAGTTTCCAGTTGAGGGTTCCCCACCTCTCCTTTTCGCCAACATCCTTCAAGATCGGCCAAAATTTTGTTTTAAGCGCCTGAGTTTCAAAATGTTTCCGGGGGAGACTCCCCCCCCCCCCCAACATCATTGAAAGTTTTCGAGAATTACGTTTTCGGAGCTTCAATTTCGAAAAATCGCTGGTCCTCTAAAAGTTACTCATGAATCATGGCCTACCTTTGCAATTTAAAGAGTTAAATTTTGAAAAAATTTTGCGAGAGGACTTCAGACTCTCTTTAACCTCAAACCTTACCAAAGATAGTCTAGAATACGTTTTTAAGTCTATATATTAAAAAAATTTCCAGGGATGGGCCTTTTAATCTTTCCTCCCCTTAACATCACCAAAAATCGTCTAAAGCAGCCTTTTTAGAGCTACAATTTCAAACAATTTCCGGGGGAACGCTCCAAAACTCTTCTCCTTTACCAAAGATAATTAGAATGCATCTTTAAGACTGTAAATTACTCGTAGAAAATTTTTTTTGTGTGGACCCTCGAATCTCTCCTCCACGTATCATCACGAAAAGATCGTATTAAACTGCGTTTTTAGCACTACAATTGCAAAATAAGAACCCTCGCACCTCCCTCTTCTTAACATTATTGGAGATAATGTTTGCGTTTTCAAGGTTTCAATTTCGAAAAATGGTCGGGGGAGGGGCTCGCACCCGAACCCTTAATGTTCCGAAAGACAGTTAAAAAATGCATCTCCGAGATTGCAAATCAGTAAACTTTCCTTTGACGGCCCCTCAAATCTCTCCTCTCTCTAACAAAGATTGTCTAAAACTGCATTCTTAGAGCTACAATTTCAAAAAATATGCCACCGAACATCTTCTCCCTTAACATTGCCAAAAATCGTCTAAAATTCGTTTTTAAGACTACAAATTCAAAAAATTTTCCGGGGGAGAAACCCCCGGGCCCCCTTTACTTCGGAGTTAATATTATACTTACGATTGGTTCATATCGGATTCCTCTTAAAACAGAAGCCCTATACAGTTGCCTCAGAAACTAACAGTACTGATTACAGGAATACCACTTCGAGGCGACGATATATGCACACGTTTGTTAAGAAAAGAGGAATATTATTGGAAAGGTTACAGCCTTTATGTTCAACTTGTGTCACCTAGTGAAAATGCCTAAAAAATGCTCTGGTTAAAAGGTGGGCTCTATATTGATATTTGTAAAATTCTAAAATTTAGAAAGCATCATATTTTTCCAAATGGCCCCCCTCCGAAAATTCTGTCTGGATCCGCCACTGGATGCAAACGATTTTTCCTGCAAAGAAAATTTTGCAGACTTTCTTTGCAAATTTCTTTGCAAAGAAAGGATTTTTTTTTCCATTAAGCTTGTCTCTTAATCATTCGGAATCACTGAGGTATTAAGAAATCTGGAATGGGGGAAGGGGTGAGTAGTCGAATCACATGTTTCCCTTTTAAGCAATCTAGGCAACAACTCAGGAGCTTAGTTGCGCGTAATGGTAAAGAAACTAACTTTAAATAGCTTTGAACTTCTTGTTTTTTATCAGAAAATTTACGGATATTTTTTACGACTCAAAACACTCATTACGCTTCCTTAGTTCGGTCAGCAAAGTTTTGCTTTGATAATACCAAGTGTATTTATACCATTGAGAAGGAATACTATTCCTTCTCAATGATTTATACTCATCTACCCATGAGGCTCCTTGTTTGAGCTTGGTAATTCCAACCTCCAGGGTTTACTATAGTTCAGTGTCTTCATGTGATGTTATTCAGAGACTTTGTTAAATTTAAAGTGCCGTTAAAAGGATTTGGTAAACTCGAACAAAATTCATACAATTCTTGCAGTGTGTAATCGGCTGCACTATGATCTCTTTGATGAAGCAAGTATATCTCTCAAAACACATCACAAAATATCGTCTAAGTATCGCAGTGCTGTTAGTGCTCCGTTAGTGATTATCAAGGGATTCAATCACCAAAAATAAATAAAGAAAAAATAATTAAACTCCACAAAGTCCAATAAAATGCTATAGTAGTACATTCTGTTCACGGAATAAAAAGACTGAAAGCAAACAAGGTTTCCAGACGTTTTGCCGCTATACTACTTTTGTTGATTTATTTTTTTGAATTAAAAAAAAGTTAACCAATATGATTCGCATTCGCCGACTGATTGGCACCAATTTGTCTTTGTTCAAGCCAAGCACAGGACTGAGGTTGCCAAATGGCGAAATTCTTTTTTTACCTTTAGTCTCTCTTTCTTGTGAATGGAGTTTAGCAAGATTGCTACGCTGCCATAAACATCTCATTTGTGGTCATCAAGATACAAATACAACTGGATTCTGGTGCAGAAGAAAATAAGTCTCCACTCGACAATTTTCAAAATTAATTCATATAAGCACTATTATACTTAGGATTTATGGTATACATTATCGAAGACTAATCCGCATAATGATTTTCTAGAGCAAATATTCCATTTTGTCACTCATTCCTCAGAAACTTACTTGAACAGTTCTTAGTTGAACAGTCTTAAGTGAACAGAACAACAATCAAAGAACAGTTGTTCTCTGATTTAACATTTGAACTGTCTTCCTCTTCTGCTCTGATTCTTTGTCGAATTGACACTCAAGTTTTGTTGATCCATTCTTTTCAGGATCGTTTAATTGCCTCAACGTTCCAATGCAGGATTTGCTGAATAGCAGTCTCTTTCAGCCAATGCCATGACTTATAATGAGCCTGACATTTTCTGCAAAGGATTGTTATAGTGGAAATTAGATGCTTTCAGACCCAATGTAATAGAAATTTAGAATATCAGATCGAAAACTACTCTTCGTTTGCACTTGCTGAAGAATTTCTGGTGTCCTGGTGCTCCAGCTATTCATTTGCTGAAAACCAACTTCAACTTCCATTTTATGTTGAAGTATCTTCCGTATGCAAAATTTCATTTGAACTGGAAACCTTCTTCATATGTGTGTATTTTTCTCTCTTTTTTTCTTTGTCATGTATTGTATATTTTGCTCCAATAATTTGCAATCATACTTTTATTAATTAAATGAGTTTAGAAGACTAATTAATTTTTTTAATTCTCAAATTTAGCGAATGGTTACAAACATGTTGTTTAGGTTAAAAATATGTTGTTTTGGTTGAAAATATGTTGTTTGGTTACAAATATTTTGTTTCTGTTTTCCAGAATATGTTCGAAATGGATCATCATCAACCTTTAACCACTTTAAACATTCCAAGCATGAATTCCAGAACTCATTCACAACCTCTCTCTGCCTTTCCTCAACAGGAAGATCCACATTATCAAGTCAGCAACGATGTCACGGATGGAAATTTCGGCGAATTCCTCTCAAACTTTGAAGAAATTCCCTCCACTACACTAACAGCATCATGGTTACCAGAGCCTAGGGTCTCAGCTTTCAGTCCCCCAGAAACAAAGAACACCGAAGAGATGTACGTTCCAAAATGGGGGTCACCAGAAGAAGTGGGAATGTTTGGTCAGTTCTTGGACGTGGACGAGAGATCCGCTGGTCATACGCAAATGAGACGGATTCCAAAAGAACCACAAGGCAAATGGACAGCGTTTGCTGAACTGGAAGTACCTGAAGTACAGGTAATTCTTTTTTGTTAAAATACAAATGACATTGTTGTTACTTAATATGGTGGTATCTAACTTTTAATATTTATTTTCAACGTGATGGAGCTACCTACCGCAGTGGTCGTCTGTTTTAACAGTAACGCCTTGAATCTAACCGATAGTATTACAGAATTTTCTAGCTTTGTGACATTTTAACGATTTTGCTGTACTCTTCCGCCAGCTCAAAAAGTATCTTTTCCAAGTCGCTCATGTTAAAACAAATCCAACAATTCACTTAAACCAGACACTGTGCAAAAATAAGTGCATATGTTGTTCAAACTAAATTGCAATCAAGGAACTTCTTATAAAATACAATGAGACTTGTTTTAAAATTAAAACAACTTCATAAGTAAACGTTGAGAAATAAGTTGAACATTCTGATTGCAATGTACAAAAAAAAAAAAAAAAAATCATGCTTGATAATACTAATTGGAAGAGTGGCGTTGTTAATATAAACAACATTATATCGTCGTTTATATCAGCAACTTTATTTTAACGATTATGAAAGCTTATTTTTCTTTTAAGGCTCTTAGTAAGTTGCAATCTTTTTTTTTTTTTTTTGGGGGGGGGGGAATGATAGGTGACAAAAAATGCCTATAGAATATCTACTTTTTTTTTTCTCTTTGCAGTTAATTAATAAAAATGAAACTAAAAGTAGCCATTCAAAAGGCAAAATCAAATTTGTTGCGTTAGAAGAAATACCTTTAAAGATTAATGTTAAAATGTAGGGCAAAAATTTGAAGTTAAGTACAGTTTTAACTGAACCTAAAGTGGGTTATCTTTAGGTATGTGAGGCGAGTTTATATTTTATTTATTTACGCCTTTTTAGTTTTCTCAGTTTAATTATATATTTTTCGTATTTAATTTTCAAGTGTGTATAGGTTGAATTTCAATTACTTTTGTTGCTATTTCTCATTCAAATATTTACTGCATGGCGCATTTGTAGACTACTAAAAATATGTTTCTTTAATTTTGGTGATTTTATTTACCGTTTCACAGTTGTTTTAAGAAATGTTTCTTTGAATTCATTAGTTATCGTAGTTATGTTGATATGTATGGAACCATAATAATAATTAGAAATGGAAAAAATACAATGAGAGAGTTATTTATGATTTTATAACACTAATTTCTTGTTGCTTTCAATTTTTTTTATTTTGTACATCCTGCGTTAAATATTTTCAGTCACAGCTAAACTAATGAATTAAATGATCTCAGTTGCAATTCCAAAGAAGCAATGTATAAATCGCTGTTTTAGTACCTAAAGACGTAGTAGACTAAAGTAAGTAGACTAAAAGTAAAGGATTGTTTAATTGAGATGTGTGCCTCTATTTATTATTAAGGTACTGGCACATTTAAAACCATCATTTTTTAGCAGGAAATTGAACTGAATAAAAGGGCGTATTTGTATTGTTCTCAAACAAATGTTTAGCTCGTGCATTTTTCTAAAATTAAGGTAGCAGAAGTGAAATAGTGTAAAATCATTTTAAAACACAAGAATGGTTTTCCTCCCTCTTTTTCATTACTTTTCTTTTTTTTTTCTCGCTCTTTTTATGGGAAGGAAAAATATTACTTTTTCCAGTTAGTTAGGTTTCCGCTTTACGTCTTATTATGTGCTGATGTTGAAGCACTGCAAAACTAAATGCAATTCAACTGAAATGATGAAAATTTTTCCGTAATTTAGCAAGAGGTTTGTTTGGGGGGTTATAGCAGAATAAATAAGGTGCATAAATTGCATTTGTTAACAGTCAAAAATCATTCATGCGTTGAATTTAGATTTTGTTTTCCTTTTTGAAATTAGTTCATAGAATCAAAACAATTTCCTCTAAAAAGTCAAAGATCAAATGTTCAATACAAGAAAAAAAAATATGCACACAAATGAATTACAAAGCCAAGTACAAAACTAGAACGATAATAGCAAGCCTTTTCTTTCTTACTAGGCTTCCTCAGTAAGTTTAGAATTATGTTATGCTTTGAAAAAAAAAAGACAATCTCAACAGTTTACACTTAGTGTAAAGAACAACCCCTAAACAGTTATTGTTGTTATAGTTTTGGACATTTTTACTGCTGAAAAAAGTAATAATTGAAACTTAATGAATGTTTACCTATTATATGGAAATAGTCTTCTCTATGGGGTGAAAAAAAGTCTTTTTTTTTTAAATCCTTTTTTAACTATAGAACAGGGCAATATTTTTACCATCTGCCTTTTTTTTAGAGTTTCTTTTTTAAAGCCAATTTTTCTAAACACCACTTTGCTGGAGGAATGAAAAAGTAATCTAATTATAAAATTTATGCTTTAAAGTGTGCTAAATAATGCAAAGTGCTGTTCAATGGGAGACACTACAAAACGTTAAAATAGGGGCTAAGTAAGTGCATTTTCTTTTCAATCAATTTCTATCAAAGGTGAGGATTTCCCCTTTCTTTTTAAAATTATTCAAAGGCTATTCGTGGCATTACTTATTTATCCAATAATTAAACCAAAACTGCAAAAAATATAACAAAATTCAGCATCGTAACTATAAATAAAAATGTACTCGTAATATGTTAAGTAATTGTTTTTCTCTGCTTTCATATTTAAATGGGGCTTTCGAATTTCACTAAGATAATAATTCTTAGAACAAAAATTTCTTAAAAAACCAAACAAAAGTATTCCGCCAGAAAAAATGTCACATTGAATTTTACATTAAGTCCACTTAGTGCAAAATCCTTCCCCAGAAATATTCGGATAATTAAGCACGTTCCCTATATAGTTAATCTTCAATTAAAAAGAAATCGTGAATAAAAATAGAAGCAAGACAGTAAAACTGCAGACAGAAAGGCGTGTTGAGAGCGTTTGCGATGTTTGGAAAATAAAGTTAGAGCAATTTATTATGCTAGATATCCTTTTTTACTTCTTTTTAAATAGTAAAGGAAGTATTGTATTCGCAAAAAAAATTTTACTCAAATAGGGGAGAGTGGCCCAAAGAGGGTAGGTTTTCGAAGAACGCTCGAAAATTGTAGTTTTTGGATTTCAGTCGCAACAATTTCGGTTTTATTTCCTAGCAGGGCTCTCTTAAACTTCAAAATGAAAAGTGATTTTTGTATTATTTCAAACCCAATATTTATTTATTATCAAACTTAACAAACATGTGAAAAACCCGCTTTTGCCTACCATTGATAGAGCCCAAAGCGGGTAAGCCTCACTAACTGTGGTTTGGTACATTTGCGAATCAAATATGATGTTATAAATGATTAACACAGTTGACTAGCTACCTGCCATTATACAACAAAATATAAAACAGTTGTACTTATCCAATTTAAATGCAGTACATTTGTTTATAAGACATAAAGAAATAACCGGGTTAATTAATAGACTAATTAATTGCCATCCTAAAAATTAACTTTTTAAAGTTATACTTAACCTATTGAAGGAGAAAATCTAAGTCAGCACACGAGTCAAGAAATTTTAAATAAATATATGATTAAATCCTATACCTGATTTGCCCGATCCGCTTTGCCTAAAGGCACGTTTTTACTTCCTTTTACAAAAAAGGAAGTATTGTGTTCGCGAAAAAAATTTCACTCAAAAATCGACCATAATTTCCATTTTGCTCACCCCCGAATGAATGTTGAGTTTTTTTTTTTTTTTTTCGACTCGACCACACGTGGATAAGTGCCTAAGAACGTATAGACACGCGAAATATCCATTTTGACGATTCCCGAGTTAGTTACAACGAGACCTCGTGACATCTGTATGTACGTATGTATGTCGCATAACTCAAGAGCGGTATGTCCTAGAAAGTTGAAATTTGTACGTAGACTCCTAGTGGGGTCTAGTTGTGCACCTCCCCTTTTGGTTGCGGGTGTTTCTAAAGGGGTCTTTTGCCCCTTTTTGGGGGGAAATCATTGTTTATTTCGATGTAAACTCAAGTGGTGTTACAATTTGGCGGACACTTGACGATATATCGCCAGTCTTTTGGTCGCCAACTTGGCGACAAATTTGGCAATTTTTTTTTTTTTAATCTGGTTTCAATTTGGCCACTATTGGTGGTATTTAGAGGGTAAACTATTAAATCACATCAAAATTACTAATAATGGGAAAATGACATTAAATTGGAGTAAAAGAAAGTCATGTGAGGCTCGTTTATTTCAATAATTATAGCCTAAAAATTAATAATTAAAAAAAACGGAATGACCATCGTAGTTTATAGGTGGATAGTGTCAGAATAAGTTAATATTATTGACAATAAAAAAAAAGCTGGTCTTCGACAAATCACAAGTTACAAAACTTTTTTTTTTCCAATGTACCATTTTTTTTTTTTTAATTTTAAGCCTGGTTTGCGCCATGCCGCTTCACTGCTATAATAACACGACATACGTATTAATCGCCGCTAAAACACCATGGGGGAGGGGCGTACGAAGGCCTACCCGTTTTGAGCGACCTACCGGCTTTGGGCCACCCTTCCCTATTATCGGCCTAAATTTCTATTTTTCTCACCCCCGAATGAATGTTGAGTTGTTTCTTCGGCCTTAGCGCACGTCCATGTGCACCTAAGAACGTAGTTCGCGACAAATTTGGTGAAAAAAAATATTTTTCGAATCTGATTTCAATTAGGCGCTATTAGGGATATTTAGAGAGTTAACCATTGAACCACAATAAAATTGGCGATATTGAGAAAATTAATATCTGTAAAATGCTTTTTTGACCAAACTAAAATGGTGAAAATATTTAAAGTGCTTCCTTGCTTACCTCAAGGCACTATTATCCTTAAATTGGCATAAAAGGAAGTCATGTGATGCACACATCAACTCGCTTGTAAATTAAAATTCTGATGTCTCAAAAACATTTAAAAAATACAATTTATGAATTATTTGTATTCGATAGCTTATAAAAGGAATTTTTAACTTAAGGGACACAGATATCCCAAGGTCCTTAAAGGCTTAAATTCTCGTTCCACTTCAATATAAAACTAAACAGAATTTAATTCTTATAATCACCAACTTCTCTATAATTGCAGCTTGTTTCTAAGCTGAGCACCCGTATCATTCGACTTATTAAGTTCCAACATTCCCTAAATTAACCAAACATCAACGACTTATTGCAAAAATGGGTTTAAGAAACGATTTAAAGTGGTTCCTGAGTGAGTCAAAATGACTGGATGTAATTGCACAAGTAAGCAATTTATTGCCTTTAAACCGCAAGTCCATTTATTAAATGTTTTCGAAAATGTAAAATTAATAATTGCGGACGGCATGGGATTTTATTCCCTTAGAAATAATAAGTAAATAAGTAGAGGTAAATCCTTCTTACAATGACTCACATTAAACGTGAAATTATTTTTAGTTGCCTTTATTATTGAAGGTTAATTCCATCAGTAATTTAAAGGACAGTTTTTAATTTTAAACAGTACCAAACTAACTTATTGCTTCTGTTAAAAAAATAAAAAATAAAAAAATCATTCATCATTATCTTGCCTTGATTCACTTTATAAAGATTCCTTTTGTCTTAAACCAGTCGCTACGCTAAGGTCGAAAATTTTTGTCTCAAATTATTTACTACAATTTGTTTTCACCATCAAATTTGCGAAATAATGTCTTTTGCTTTTTTAATAAATGTCTCCGTTAATTACAGTCCGATAAAAATGATACCACACTAAATGAGTTCCTTGGAAAACTCAGATTTTTTTGAGCAATCACGAAGTGATTAATATCATTTTAAAACTTTCACCAAAGTTGATGTTGTTCTGATTTTCGAGATTACCTTGACGACAGTTGTTTTTAATACTTATTTAGAGAGTGAAATTTTCGTCGTCATAGTTACAAATCGGCTGTGGTTTCATTTTATTCATTTTTTTTCCAGGGCTTAACGCAAGCAGACTTTACATCTTTTTTTTTTTGTGTGTGTGTGTGTGTGTGTGTGTAAAATAACATTTTTAGAGGAAAAAACACCTATACGAATGAACTGAAACAGCAAAACTTCATCTAAATACAAAATTTGCAGACTACTGATTCCCATCATTTAGGATTGATAAGGAATAAAAATACGTAGTGTTATGCACTGTAAATAATCTTTATAATAAACGTACCGGTAGATATCGGCCATAAAATCTTTGTTTTTATTACCGCATCTTAATCACCATTTCTTTTTAACGGATGTGTCTCGTATTACTTATACTGGACAACCACCAGTCATAATATGTCGAGTGCAAATTTCTTGACCGTTTCCATTCCATTGGATTTGCAGAAACAAGAAACCCAACGAGTAGGGTCTTATCGCAGTTCGTGATTGCGAAAAACATAATTGAGTTTAAGACGTATAACTTGAAATGAATGCTTTATCCCGATGGTTTTATTTCAGTTTCTGTCGCTATTTAAAATATGTCTTGCCTTCTTTATATTTTCGAACAATTGCGTTAAAAAGTAATTTTATAGATTTTTCCATCATGAAAAAATATATAAATCTATAAATAAAAACACTTTAATTCTATTTTTAATTTATCTTTTAAACTGGCTTTTATCAAAGAAATAAAAAACCCAATATTAATAAAAATTAACATATTATTTGAGAGATATATTTCCTTACACTTATTCTTAGAAATACTTATTTTACGTGCTCTGAAACAAACAGGATTAGATAAAAAGAGCTAAAATCAATATTTATCATTCCTAAAACACCACTCCCCAAATTAAAAGCTTGGAATTTTCTTCAGACGAGCGTAGTAAACAAGAAATTTCGCGGAAGAAAGAGAACATCATTTCAATCAAATATTTTGTGTTTCAATGAAAGTTAAAGCGCTGGTTAAACATTGCCTCGGGCAAGTGAAGCAACTTACGCTTTTCTTTGGCAGTTCTTTGAGGACATGCATGAAGGAAAGATTCAATGTACAGAAAAAAAGGGGCATGCAAAGTGAAGGGTTTTTTTTTTTTTTTTTTTTTCGCATGACAGTTATTGAGTCCAGAATCAAGCATAAGACTCAGTAATTTCTTGTTCTACGGAGTCGGAGTATAGAGTAGATGGTTTAAAAATGCTAAGAGATGGCGTCGGTCATTTTTCTTTAAGTTCGAGACTCTGCCAAGACTGCGGAGTAGGAGTAAGGTTGATTTTGGAATAAAGGAGTCGGAGTCAAATGCTCTACATTTTTAGGAGTTTGAATCGGAGCTGGTTATCCTCCCTCCGGCAAAGCAACCTTGATATTTTCGACATAGAAAGTGATTTCACTTTGTACCTGCTATAGTTATAATCATAAAAATTTTGAATGCTCATAGCTTTCGGAGTACGATACATACTCTTGACCCACCCTATTCATAAAGTAACCCATTACATTGTAAAAATTCAATTTTCTTCCTTTTTTTAAATCTTAAAATACTTCATTAGTCATTTGACAAGCTAGAGTTTCTAAAGAGACAGAGTAGGCAGCTGCCTAGAGCGGAAAATTTTGTTTGATTCCAATCTTTTACTATTCATCAAATGAAATTTCAATATAAGGGGAGATGGGGCACGTTGTAGCGGTCTCAATTACTTTAATACCATTATTATTTTTTATTTTAATTTATGACTAACGAATTATCTCCTATGGTCCTACAAATCCTATAATGAAATCATATGGTACAGTTATAATGAACAAACTTTATTCCAGAAAGTGTTATTTCAGTAGTGCTGAGTAATTTTCAGAAAACTGCAACTTTCCTTTTAATTTATTTTATTTTTTTATGGGTTTTATCAAGATTGCAGAAAAATAATTGAACTTCCTCTTTTAAAGTAAGTTTGTTTAGTTCACAATTATTTGTAGTTTTTTTATTTTTTTGTCAGAAAGAAAAAAATTATGACATTTTTTTTTTCAAACCAAGAACATGGGGAACGTTGGTCCATCTCATTGTGGGGCAACTTCGATCAGACCAACCTACCCGAAGTAATTTTAAAACTTTGTTTTTCTCTTAAGTCTCAATAATTATAACAATATTCTAAGTGTTTGCATATTTAGGATTCATTTCATGTTACACATGTATGGAAATACAGTCTAACCCGCCGATAGCGAGCCCTGTTTTAACGATAAGTCGGATTTACAGAGGAAATCAAAAAGATTTGCTTGGTACAATGTTAAGTCTATGGGAATAAAACTCGCTTTTTACGATTAAACCTCGCTTAAAGCGAGCAATATTTTTTCAATTCATATGTCCGGGGATTTTCTCCTCAGAAAAGATTATTCTATTTTTGGAAAAATTCCATTAACATTTTGAATTCAACCGAAAGTTGGAGATAAGACATAAATCATGAGATCAAATGGTGACATGGCCCTTCTTTTTACTTCCTTTTACAAAAAAGGAAGTATTGTATTTGCGAAAAAAATTTCACTCAAAAATCGGCCTTAATTTCCATTTTTCTCACCGTCGAATGAATTTTGAGTTTTTTTTTCGGCTGGACCACACATGGATAAGTGCCTAAGAACGTATAGACGCGCGAAATATCCATTTTGACGCACTTCATTCACTACTTTACCTCTACGTATAGTCGTTTTATGTCAAAAAAAAATCGATCATTTTTTACCAGTTTTCCCGAAAAAACTCGTGTTTTCAAGGATTAAATTTGGACCTGATAAAAAGCCTGGACTCTTTTCACATGCCTGCTTAATACAAGGTAATTACAGAAAAAAGAGGTTTTAACTAACTTGATTTCCAAAACAATCACAAATACAACTGGTGGAAAATACCAAATAGAAAATAAGAATTTTTTTTTTTTTTCAAGTAACGTCTCAAAATTTTACATTCCAGTCCCATTCAAATCTCTTGCTTGAATGTACTACGTAGCACGACACATACCTAGGCCGTAATCAAATTCCATCCTAGCTAGCTGTTATATTCCCCACAACATTCACATACATTCTTGCAATGTGGATACGAGGCCCATTCAACGATACTAACAACCGCTTACGCATTAGCTATGCCTTTATGACCTCCTCCGCCCACGCACTCGAACGAAATCTCAATCAGTAAGACCAGAATGTAGTGCGATTCCGAATTTAAGTACGGCTGAGTTGTTAAGAACCTGGATTTGAAATGGAGGCAATTATTCTGGATAAGAAAATTAGCGATCCTTTTGAGAATTAGGCGTATTAAAGTACATAGTATTTATTTATCATTATTTAAAGCAGGATTGAATGAATATCGAACTGCTAAAGACTAAGTAATTTTCTAAACTATAGTAGAACCTTTTTATCCGGACTAATCCGGATAATCTGGGTAGTATGCTTACATTATTAAATTTGTATACATGAAGGGGAATGTGGGGCAAAGTTAAATAGCTGGGCAAAGCGAAATGGTCAAATATTTACTCTGCTTTTAGCGCCATCTATTTGGTAACATTTTAACTATATAAGAGTACATGTAATCTATTACAGTCAGGAAAAAAATACCACCAAGATTAAAATATATGATAATACAGGCAATTTTCAAAAATTGGTATACTCATATTGTAAAACTTTGTTGCAAGTCAAAAATTGATTTTGTTATTATAAAATGATAAAGTTCGTGTTATTAATATTTTAAATTTTTATTGAGACCTTCTACAACCCAAATTCAAAATAATAGAATATCTGAACTTTCTGAAGAAAATTTGTCCCTGAGTCAGATAAAATGAACGCATGCAAATTAAAAAGAATAAAACACGTTATTCATGAATTGGGTAAATCAATATTAACAACTTAGCAGATATTATTTTAGCAACTTATGGGTCATTAACACATTGAAAAATTATATTGATTTTTTATATGGGTCAAAAAATTAGAATAATCTAATCATTCAATGGGAATTTTAAAAAGCAGCGAAAATATTTGCATACCTGTTAACGATAGTTTGACACAAGTATGAAGCTTGGCGCCCGGATAATTTTACGTCCCTTTAAAAGACTTTTATTGTTCAAAATGGGTCGTCAAGGTGATAAATAGGGAAAAAACGAAGCTACGTATTGTATCATTGCTAAAAGTTTTAAAAAAAATCCAATTCAGTTCAAATGAACGTTTTACAATCTACGGTATGTAAGATTTTAAAGGAATATGAAAGGATTAACCAACTAAAAAGTAACCAAAGTAAACAAGGAAGAAAAATCGTAACAACTGACAGAGATGAACCCAAATTAATGTGAATCGTCAAAAATACTCATTTTAAAAATGCCTCTTGCATCCATAAGCGTTGGAAAGAATTTGTAGTTATCGTGTCCAAGTCAACTACACTTAGACAATTACGTAAACTGCAGTTGCAATTGTGGATCTGCGAAGTAAGACCTAAGATAAGCATGAAGCAGGAACGTGTACGGCTCTCCTGGAGCAAAGAGAAGCTCATACAAGGGCAACAAGGTTAGAAAAGTATTATATTCAATGATGAATCTTTTTTTTTTTTTTTTTTTGAAATATCTCTGGAAAAAAAAGGTGTTCGGGTTTGGCGTTTAAAAAGAAAAGCGTATGAGAAATCTTGTGTAATGACGTTCTCTCAAACTAGATACATCCTTTATGGTGTGTGGGTGCATGAGGGCTGCTGGAATTGGGCGATTGTGTGTATCTTAAGAAAAAACAAAACGTGATTTTCGCTGTTTATCAATAATACTGCATGATACTTCATTTGAGGCCCAGTAGTGACACATCTAAGGATACATTTTATCTTTCCGTAAGATTCTACTTCTTGTCACAGCTCTAAATCAACTTGTACATTTTAAACAGAAAGGAGGAGAAAGGAAAGGAATTTCGGTACTAAACTGGTCAAGCAGCTCTACCGATCTCAAAACGATCAAGAATTTGTGATACCGTCAAATCTAATGAAAGCGGTTCAAGACGAGTGCCCATCAACAAAATTGAATTCGTTGCCGCATTGAAGAAAGTATGGAAACAGTGTCAGAAGCGATGAATGTAAATAGATGGTTGAATCAGTGTGTGAAAGGATTAAAGAATTGAAATGATGAACAAAAAATGACACATTCAAGAATTGATATTGTTTTTTTTTATTATTATTATTTCCCCCCTTTTAATTTGAATATTCTATTTTTTTTCACTCAATGTAAACTCTCATCACCATAAACTTTTGGATTATTCTGTCCAAGACTATTTTTAATTAATTATATTTCAAATGAAATATACACTTTAAGGTCTAAGAAAGGTGGCACGTTCATTTAAATGACTAATTTATACTTATATTTGCTTAGAATAAACTTTTTTCTAAAAAGTGAAAAATATTCTATTATTTTGAATTTGAGTTGTAATACTCTGTGAAATACTTATTTAGTTAATATGAAGCTTGTTTGTATTTAAATATTTTCTACAATCAGTCAAATGCAAGCGGAGCAAAGTCGATGTGGCAAAGTGAAATAATTTACTTTGTTTACGCACTCAGTCATTAACTAAATCACTTACGTATTCATTTATTAATTCATTCATTTACATTTCTCTATTTAAAAATGGGGTCGTTTCCAAAATTTTAGATATTTTTTTCTGAAAGAATATAGGATATGACCATTTTTTAAATAATTTGTTTAGGTTTAATATTTTTTTTTTAAGTACCTTAATCGGTGCGCTTTCATTGTTTACGCTTCTGCCGATGACATCACAAATGATGAAATGCCATTCACTGTTGCCATTCAGAGAGCAAAATATTTAATTCGCATCTTTACTCACGTGTATTGGCAACTATATGGTTGATAGCTAGCGTAGAACGCAATATTTAATTTGCTTCTTGATTATCATAAAATGGAAACGCAGTAGAAAGATGCGCCAAAGTGCATCATTTGTGACGTCATACAGACCACACCTTGTTTGAAAAATTGGACCTTTTAAAAAATTAATTCAAAAACAACTGTTGGGAAAATGAAAGTATGTTCTGGGTCCATGTTATTATTATTATTATTATTATTATTATTGCTTATTCTATCAATTTTAGTGATAAAAGTAGTACTTTTGACTGAAGGAAACAACCCCCATTCATTTATTTATTCATTCACTTACTTATTTTCTTATTCATTCACTCTTTTACTTGTTCATTTATTTTTCTGCACACATTAAATAATTAATTTAATTTTTGGTTTATTGTTTCAGCATCTTTTTATTTATTCATACGACCATTTATTTCCTGATTCATTTGAGCAAAAATATTTTCTATAGTTGAATTAAAAATATTTAGCTAGAAAAACGTTTCATTTTTCATTTTCCCCCATAAAAAAGGTGAAAATTTTCCACTTTTTTTTTTAAGGCTAAAATTTAATAATAAAAAATAAATAAATAAATAAAATAATAATAATACTGTTTCAGTGCAAGTTTTGTTATAAAATAGAATGTTATTTCTTTTATGTAGTGTAATTTTCAAAATAAATTTCCAATTTGTTCATGTTGAAAAAAGCTCAGTCATCTTAAGTATTTCACTTTGCCCCACATTCCCCTACTTATCTTTTATTACAACAAAAAACAATGCTTTCGGAAAACATTACACAGGATCATTTCTCGCAATAACTTATCATTTATAGTTTGGTTGCAGTGGGGTCGGACAGACATTCTATTCGCCATGTTGTTTATTAGATTACATACTATAATTTACTCCCGTCAAGGTATGACGGGTGAAAATTGCTTCTACATTTGAACGAAGCAATGGGGTTGTTTCCTTCAGTCAAAAGTAGTACTTTTTGTCACTGAAATTGATAGAATAAGCAAAAAAAAAAAAAACATGGACCCAGAAAATGCTTTCATTTTCCCTACAGTTATTTTTTAATTAATTTTTTAAAATTTCCGATTTTTCAAACAAGGCGTGCTCTTGATGACGTCACAAGTGATGCTCTTTGGCGCATCTTTCTACCACGTTTCCACGTTATAATAATCAAGAAGCGAATTAAAATTGCACTCTACGCTTGCTGTCAACCATGTCGTTGCCAATACACGTGAGTAAAGATGCGAATTAAATATTTTACTCTGTGAATGGCAACAGTGAACGGCATTTCATCCTTTGTGATGTCATCGGACAGAAACATAAACAATGAAAGCGCACCGATTTAAGTATTCTTTTTTAAGTATTAAACTTAGACAAATTATTTAAAAAATGGTCAGATCCTATGTTTTTAAGCATGTTTTTCAGAAAAATATACTTTGAAAATTTTGGAAACGACCCTATTGCCTGTTTGGTGATATTTTGATAGCTGAAATTTTAACATAACTGCAGTGGATTAACCCTAAACTCCAGTAGATAGCTTTCACTGTAGAACATTTTTTCGTTTCTTCATTCTCCTAAAATGACAGTCTTTCCAGTCAAACAATTAAGTTATCGGTACCAGTTCAGCCTTGTCACAATAAATCATTTCCTTGCGTGTCAAACATTACCAAAACATATTATCAAATTATCATGCTGTGGCGCCAGTTTTATTGTTGGTGACGTCAGGAGCGTTACCCAATCAGTGAATTGACTATTATATATATGAAGATTGTGCAACCTATGCAGGAATTACAAATTTAATCAAAATAAAAGGCGAATACTTGGCGTATTTATAGTTCCTCTCTTGCTTAATTTAGGATTTTTATTTTAGTGAATATATATATTTAACTTTCCAAGTTAGATACAGATAAACCGATTATCCGGATAAACGAGTTTCTACTCTGCCGTAGGTAGGTCAAGGGCAATAACTGCAAATTTTTCATTTTTTTTTTTTCTTTTAACATTTTTGTCATCTATTGTACGTTTGCTTTATTGTACAAACCTGCTTATTTGGTTAAAACGCTGAAACAAAATGCGAAAAAAACGTCCAACTCCAAAATTTCCCTATTGTTAGTATAGAATCCAAAACGCGATTCTTCAAATGTCTCGAAAACACAGTTCTGCGTTTACCTGCCTCAGTAGTTTAGAAAAGTACAGAAATCAAAACCCACTCAAAGGGGAAAAAAGTTTTAAAATAACGAGTGAAAAACATAATCAGAGAGCCAAAACCTCATATTTTACTCAACTTATGGCAAAATGTAGTTATCTGCAAGAAATTATTGAAATAAAGTGACAGCGGAAGAGAGGAACCATTACAACAACAGCAGGTTGTTTTTCTTGCATTAATACTATACTAACAGAAAAGCAACTTCTACAGAATACCTTAATGCCTATTTAGAATCGCAGTAGGAGCTCTTTAATACGAGCTAATTAGGATAGGGGGGGGGGCTGAACTATCAAATCATTCGGATTACAGATCATATTATGCTTTTCCCATGTCGTGTATAATAACAACAGCTAGAACATGGCTGAAATGGATCATTGTCACAGAAAAGAGAGAAATGCTTTGCAGTCCAAAATATTATTAAAAGCAAGCAAAGAATATTAATAGTGAAAAGTTCCCCTAATGTGTATTGTGAGGCTCTGAGAAGTTGAGCTCCCACTCTGACAATATTTACCTCTGTTTCGGAAAATAGAGAGGGGTAATCGGCGCTAAGTTGAGTTGAAAAACTTTCTTAGTAGTTTTTCAAAAATATTGCATCTAAAATCCGAGCCAATAACACGTCTATTTTTCACTAAACCTCATAAAACAGGTAAACATAGTCAAGGTCACAGCTCAACTAACCTGAGATGCACTATACGCCAATTTGAAAAGTTACCACTTAATTGAAGTGTAATTCTCGCATGATGTACTAAGGGTTAGTTTAATGTAACAACAATGAGTATTTTCTTTTTAAAAAATTCCACTTACTAAAAAGGCAAATATTGTTAAATAAATCTTCTGTCGAGGGTGAAATTGATCAATCAAATCTTAAACGGCTCACCATGACTACCATTACGGGCGAATCTTAGCTGTCGCCATGGGCGTTTCAGCAAATTAGAATTTTACTTTTATCAGTATTTTTTTTTATTATTATTTAGTCAATTTATTGTAGAAATTTTACTGTTTACGGTTAGCAATAATTTCTTATTATAAATTACTATAACTATCTATGCTACGAGGGTCAGTCAGAAAATTAGTTGCACTGCTCAAGAAAACAGAAAAAAAGATTGAAATTTTACAATAAATTTATTGTTATCTTAAAGTTTCCTTCATAATCTACTTTTTAACGTAACCAACTCCGTTATTTAAGCACTTGTCGAGGCGTAGTACAAGTTTTTCAATGCCTTCTGCAAATGAATCCCGTCCAATGTCCGATAACCATTGTTGGGTTGCAGCTTTCACTTCGTCATCCGAATGGCATCATCGCTTTGAAAGTTCTTGTTTTATGGGACCAAAAACATCGAAGTCAGGAGGTGAAAGGTTAGGGTGGCTTGGGAAGGTGATTCCACACTTCCCTCCTAAACTTGGTCTTCCCTCGCGCTCAGCGTCGTCAATATCTGTACGTCCATTCTCAAGTACGTTGCACCATTTTACGATAGCTCGACGTGACATTGCATTTTCACCACGCACTTCATGCTACTGCACAAAAATTTCAGTGCAGTTGCACCTTTTTGCCCACAAAATTGAATCACTGCACGCATTCCGAATTTGGACGCTACTTGCAGCTGTCCAGACATGTTTGCGACTGATAATCAGAAAAACTGAACTTGTCTTGGGGAAGCCACTACGTCACACGATAAAGGTACATGTCTTAAGTATTGCCACAGAATTTCATCAAAATTGTCTTACACGGAACAGATTTACGAAGTGCAACTAACTTTCTGACTGACTATTAAAACATGTGCGCGTCTGTCTGTGTATGTTTCTGTTTCTGTAACCCTATCTGTTGCTGACTGTCAGTGTCAGCCGGGTCAATATTGGTACCTTTGGATACGGGACATGCCGGAAATGCCTCAATTGCCAAATCAATTAACTCCGCTTTTTAAAAAAATCCTCGTTTCTGCTTTAATAGTGCTTTATCAATGCTTATTATGTGAATTTATATTAAACTTTTGGTTCAGTACATTTCTGACCATGTGATGGCAGAAAATGTAACACGAGGGCCTATTCACTCCTTTAGATAACACTATCTTCTTCATAACTTTTCTCGACTTATTGTTTTATGGAGTTAATCGATTTGGCAAGTTGTAAGGCATCCAATTATCCTTTTGTTTTTGAAAAAAAAAAAAAGAAAAGAGGATTAAGCATCGAAAATGAGGACAGGTCTCATTAAATCTCATAATCTTATTTAAAATTTCACCCTGTTGTTGTTTCTGATGCCCCTTTGGAGCACCCAAGGTAATAGTTAACGAAAGTGTTAATCCGTTTTTGAGGCTAATATAAGCGGCTTCCCTTTGATTGAGCTCCATTTTAAGTGGAAGTTACTTTTGCCCAGGCACATAAGACAGCACAATTCAGAATTGTTACAGTACAAGGAAATCAGAAGAACACCCATGGCAGTTGGCGGGAATCGAACCCACGCCTCTGCTTGCAAGCAGTTGCTGAACAATACCGTTCGGCCACCGAAGCCCCACAATTTCACTCTGGTTATGATAAGTATGAAATAATTTAATTGGATGGTCGAGATCTTCCTTGTACAAATTGGTAACAAAAGATTATTTTATTAAAGAAACCGCAAGTATTGTTTCTTGTAAATGGCTGTAAGTTGTTTCTATGTTTTTATAGGTGTTTTTATTATAATCTGTAATTTTGTGCTGACACAAAAAAAAAAGATTTTTTTAAAATTTAAATGTTTTACTGATTTTATTTAGCTTTCTCGTTTACTGTTCTTTTTCAGTAAGAACAAACTTCAATTTTTAAGCCTTACATTCCATAGCAACCGTAAAACAAGGACGTAATCTAAGCACAAATATTGCAAGAAGTTGAACACACGCTGTTTCGAGGCTTCTAGGAGCCTCTTTTTCGATACGAAAATTTTGAGTTTTCGAATGTCAAGTCTTTCGAATCAGGGCCTGATCAAGCCAAAGAGATGCCCAGGTCCTTCCGAAAGTTGGTGCCACCCTCACAAGGAATGTCGTTTATTATCAAAGTAATTGTTGTGTACCAGAAAACAAATCAAATGTTCATAACTATATATTGTACACTAATCCTATTAAAATGTACAGAAATATTGTTATAGTGCAAGATGCAATTGCAATCCAAGAAAAATAAAGAAAGAAAAAAGAGAAGAAAGAAAGAAATTTGCTATTTTTGGTTCCTCTAAAGTTATGGTGCAAAGGATCACGGACACGTTGTTGTTGTTGTTGCATGCCCCCCATGGTCAGCAGAGCTAGACCAGGTCTATGAGTTTGTTTACCCTCAAAAAATCCAGCACCGTCAGTGGGTCTCCAGTCAGATCCCTCCTGGAGAGCCCCAGGCATGACAGTATATGGTCAGGCGAGGCCTACTCAACGGAACACTTGAAACAATTCTGAAAGGTCTACGACCCCTCCGAAAATTTTAAAGTTTTAAGATGTCCACTACGAAAATGGGCAAGAGTTGTTTGTTCCTGTCTGTCAAACCCAGGGTCAGGGAGCCACCAGGTCGTGAACATCTGTACCAATGGTGTTCTGGCTGGTCAATCCAATTGATATTATCCCTGTGTTTAATCTTTGAGTGGATCTCCTGAAAGGTGAGTGATGCCGTTGGCTCTGAGACCTCAGCAGCACCAGCTTTCGCCAAGATATCCGCGATCTCATTACTCTCTATTTCCACATGGGAAGGGATCCACTGCATGTGAATTTGATGAGAGAAGGAAAGTTGTTTTAGTTTGTTGAGTATTGAAACTTCTACACTATCTCTCACACTTTGCCATCTGGTCAGGTGCTGTATTGCACTTCTGCTATCGGATAGAATCCAAATTTCGGTTCCGTGGTGGAAAAGCTCCAGAGAGTTTAGGGCTTCATCAATGGCTATTAGTTACTACGGAACACAGAGCAGTAATCAGGGTTTCTCCTCTGAATCCTCAAGTCAAGGTTTTGCGATTTGATGTAAATTCCACTACCAGAGTGATGATTATCGTCTCTACTGCCATCCGTGTATACTCGAATAGCGTCAATTGGAATCTCTCCAATTCTCTCTAGAGCTACTTGTCTTAAATAGGCTGGAAGATCTGTTTGTTTATTCACTTGAACCGGTAAGTCAGGATGGAAAAAGACGCCGTCAAGATCATCCGCTGGGTCTAGACATTGTATCAGATGATGTGATTCCACGGTATTATCGATTATATTAAGAGAGGCTAATTGGCTGAAGGGACTATTCCTTCTGAGCCTTTGGTTATTACGCCAATTTTTGAAGTAAATAGAGGTACGATTTTGTATACCAAGAGTTCTGAGCTTGTTGCAATATTTTGTTAGGTATGCTCGTCTCCTAAGACTTATAGCGGCTGAAGATTTGCCTCGTAAAGCACAATATCACTAGGAGAAGTGTTTCTCAGCCCGGTAGCAATCCGGGCAGCGCTGAGCTGGACTTTTTCGAGTTTTTCAGATTTGTAGCAGAGGCAGAGCAATAAATTGGGATGCCATACTCTAAGATTGGTCTGATTAGTGAGATATACGTGTTTCTGATTGTTCCAGCATCAGACCCCCAATCACGCCCAGAGATGTACCTCAAGATGTTTAGTCTCTTTCTAGCCTTAAGCACAAGATGATCAATATGACTGTTTCCCAGTATTTCAGGGTCCAACACAAATCCCAAATATTTTGGATGTTTATCCACATTCAGCCGTTGACCATTCAGTAAAATATTGGGATGGTATGTATACATCTTTCTGTTAGTAGTCAAGAAGGCTACCAAAGATTTAGTTGGATTAAAACACAGTTTGTGATCATCAGAGAAATTCCGAATGTCTTCTAAGACTTGGTTAATGGCACTCTCCAAGCTCTTCAAGTCAGAATCGGACTTCCAGAGGACAATCACGCACACGTAAAACCATGCGTTAATGAGATCCTGATTTAGATGACTTTACACATTTTTGCATTGTAAATAAGGTTTCTTGAAACCCCAAAACACGTTTCTGCAGCTTCGAGCAACATTTGTTCTTAGATTACCTTGTTTTTAAAGGTTACTTTGTTCCATTAATGCTATGAACAGTAAACTCCCGATTATCCGCAGAATAGGGTGGCACGGTAACCGCGGATATGTTAAAACCACGGATAATCCGAACAATAGGTAAAAAACGATATAGATAAAAAATATTAATAACACTCACACATTTAAATTGTAACTAAAAACATTGCTACATTGCATCTACTAACATTGAATATAAAAAATAAATGTAAAATCTAAAATCGAACAATAAAACAATCGCAAGCTTAAAAAATATATATATTGTGAAGAGACAGCCGATAATCCGACCGCCAATAATCCAGTGTTTACTGTATTCGTTTCTTACATTTGATGCGTTAGTGCTGCTTTTTCCCATTTGTAAAATCATATGAATCGCTGACTAAGTGCACATTAGATATAGTCATTAATGACAGTAATATTGTAGGAACCCTTCCAGATTTATTTATAGCTATGAATACTCTCATTTCCTAGGATGAGAGTTTTTTATTGTACGAATATTCTTCAGAAGTCATCTTTGGAAGTGATGATGATTACTTGCTGCGTCTTAAGGAGAGTTCTATGTTAAGTGCTTTGGAGAAAGATACATATAAATTAAGGTCTATATTTATGTGATTTTGGTGCTCGTTTATTAAAGGAAACTTATTATATAAAGTTCAAATTTTTGATACTTTACTGAAATATCTAGTAGGATCGTATTTTTAAATACTATACGAGTACTCTTAATTGGTAAATATGAGCTTCATTCTGGTTTTAAATTTTGTATGTTTGATACTTGTGATTGCAATACCGATGTACCAAATACCAGTATTTCAAGACATTTTGCAATTTCGTAGTACCGGTATTTTCTGAGGTAAAATACCGGTATTTACGGCATTAGCTGAAAAAATAATAATTTTAATTAAAGAGTTTTTAATTTTACTTATTAGATATCTACTTTTAATTTAAACTAGTGATACTCGCACAGCTTCGCTCGTAGTAGAAAATTAAAAGGTCTTTTGGTTCGCCTGTATATTTACAAATAATGTATGGTGAATTTCTCGCTAACTGGCTTGCTCGTGTTACGGTTCCACGTTGTGATAACTTGGTAATTTACTCGTCCATCTTATGATAATTTTGCTCGGGAAAATGTTCTTAAAATTGCAATAGAAAAAGAACAAAATCGAATTTTCGAAAAATCGCTTCGAGGTGCACACCCCTATGCTACAAACTAACTTTGTGCCAAATTTCATGAAAATAGGCCGAACGGTCTAGGCGCTATGCGCGTCACAAAGATCCAGATCTCCAGACAGAGAGACTTTCAGCTTTATTATTAGTAAAGAAAGACTAGCTGCGTCGCCCGACGTTGCTTGGCCTATTCGAAAATAAAAGTTACGTCAAGTGACGCGTGTTCAACAATCAGTGTTAAACAAGAGAAAAGAAAACATAATGTAAAATTTCCCGTTGGAATAATGGTGATGTTCCTAATCATTCCCTTAAAATTTGAACCTTAGTCCCTAAATATTCCCATTCAAAAGAGAAAACTTTGCTGAAAAAGTTTACACTCCTCTAAACATCAAAGTACCCGAATGAATAAGGATAAATATGGATAAAAGGATCATTTGAATATAGGCAACAGTCCCTTTGAAACCTCATTAGAATTATAACAACAGCTACCCAAAATCCCCATTACAATCTCGACATTAGTTCTTAAAAATCCTTTATTGAGGATGGACTGGTGATCAACAGTCCTTAAAGATCCATATCAGAGTAAGGACCACAGCCCTAAAACCTCCTATTATAGTCCTTTGAACTCACCATTGGAAAAAAGAAAAATATACCTTACAATTCTTTATTTTAAAGAATTTTAAGGAAGGTTTTAAGGAATGAGGACATCTGTTTCTTAATATTCCTGTCAGAATAAGGGTTACAGTTTCTAATAGTACCGGTATTCCGTTATCACGATATAAACAATACCGAATACTGAAATTGCATTTTTATTGCAATCTTTATTTGTTACCTATGAAAAAAAATCGAAATTTGATACTTTGTATTAAGATACATATTTGTGACTATTTTTTGTATATTCAAATACACAGAAATTAAAAGGCAACTATTGGATTAAAGTGCAAATACGTATATCCGAAAAAAAAAATCACACCAGCGACGACGAATTGAAAAAGCTGTGGAAGATGTTTAAAGAAGCATGTATACTGTATATGTTAAAAATGAAATATATATGCCTCTTTATAGTCCAGTCATATTATACAAAAAAGGGGGGGGGGCTAAAATCACAAAGCACGATGTACACTCTCAGAAATGGACTTTCAAATTTGACGAAATTTTCTTCGTTTTTGACGAAACCACTTCCAGGGATATGCTCCGAGCGAACATTTCGTCAAATTGAAGAAACTGCTTTTGTTAGTGGTTTGAGGATGCGAATTTCGTCAAATGTAACGAAATATTTCTTGATTCTAGTTTCATCAAATTAACAATCATTTTCGTAGTTTTGAGAGCATTAGTTTCGTCAAATTAATTTCGTCATATATGAGGATATTAATTTCGTAAATTTTTAAGAAAATTTATTTCCTTTTTTTTTTTCTTGAGCACATTAGTTTTTTTTTTTTTAGAATGCAGTCGAACCTCGTTAATTCGAACACGCTTAAAACAAATAACTGCTGAAATGAACTTTTTTGCAATCCTTGTCTTATTGTTTATTGTTTTTTGAATAAAGCGAACCACGTTTTATAATAATCGATTTTAATGCTCCCTTTAAGTTCGTTATAACGAGGTTCGACTGTATTTTATAAGATTTGTGTGCGTGTGATCAAATTCTAACTTCAGAATCTTACCACCGTAGTTTTCCACTTTATTGCGTATAGTCACTTTCACAGGCCCGTTATTTACGGGGTCAGGGGGTCAATTGACCCCCCCCCCCTCCCGTCTTGATTTTTGAACATTCATGTTTTTACACTTGACTGTCCGTTATTTTAGTTGGTTTTCTGTAAAAATTTTATTGAGTACTGGTTCTTTGTCATATTTGGGAAAAAACTGAAACATCGGGCCTGCAGCCACCCCCCCCCCCATCAAAAAAAGACAAGTAATTGTTAAAAAAAGAGGCACATAAAATATGTCAAGCAAATTTTTATTTATGTAAAAATGCAAACAAACAACTTCTTGAAAAAGGTAAAACAAATCATTGCAGATTAAACTCCCCATGGTATCTAATTAAACCCCTCATAATGGGGGTTTTCCTTCAAAAAATCTAATTTTTGTCGGATATTTTCCAAATTAGGCACAGAGGTTCATTATTGGAGGCTCGGGAATTCACACAAGGTCGTTTATGTCCCTCTATGTGGGGGGCGGGGGGGGGGACAGACAACCTCGCATTGGGGGTTCTCCGTATTAAAAAAAGTTTTTGTCCGATTTTTTTAAATTTGCCATAGAGGTTCTTAGATGCTCAAGAATCACGCAAGGTAGTTTTCATCACTTTATAAAGGAAGGGGGAGGGGGGGTTCTTTGATGCACAGGGATTCACGCAGGGTGGTTTTCGACCCTCTATGGGGGGGGGGGGGCAACCCCTATAGTAGTTTTCCTACAAAAAATCCAGTTTTTGTTGGATCTTTCCGAATTTGGCACAGAGTTTCGTTATTTGATGCTCAGGAATTCTCATAGGGTGGTTTTCTTTCCGCTATAGGGGGAAACCCCCATACGGGAGGGGGGTTCTTATAAAAAATCAGTTTTTATCATATCTTTTCCAAATTTCGAACAAAGGTCCTCTGATGCTCGGGAATTCACACATGGTAGTTTTCAACCCTCCATGATGGGGGGGTGGGGGGGAGCAACCCCGCATTGGGGGTTCTCCTTATATAAAAAAAAGTTTTTGTCCGATCTTTTCTAAATTTGCTATAGAGGTTCTTTGCTGCTCAGGAATTCAAGGAGGTTAGCTTTCGTCAATGTTGGGTGGGTGGGGGGTGCAAAACCGATGGGGGTTTTCCTTGAAAAAAAATTCATTTTTTGTCGGATCTTTCCAAAATTGTCACAGATGTCCTTTGACGCTCGGGAATTCCCGTTTTCGTCCCGCTATGGAGTGGGAAACCACGTGTGTGTGTGGGGGGGGGGGGGGGTCGTATAAGAACCCAGTTTTTGTCTGATCTGTTCCAAATTTGGTACATTTGTCTTTTGATGCTTAGGAATTTTCATAGTGTAGTTTTCGTTCCGCTATGTGTGGCAAATCCCATAGGAGTTTTCCTTATAAAAATCCAATTTTCGTCGGATCTTTTCCAGATTCGGCCTAGATGTCCTTTGATGCTGGAAATCCACATAGGATAGTTTCCCATGGGGTAGTATTCATATGGGGTTCTACCCCATGTGATTAAAGAACCTATGTGCCAAATTAGAAAAAGATCTGACAAAAGTCTGGATTTTTGAAAAGGAAAACTCCCCTAACGGGGGAGGGGGAGAGCTGCCCCTAAAGCGGAAAGAATATTTCAAACTGTTTGAACTATATCGCTACGTGGCGATGTAAGGATGGCGATGCATCACGATGTAGAAATTCCAACATCGCCCTACCCTACTGGGAATATAAAAGTGCTACTTCTTTAGCAGTCATTGGGTTCTGGAAAAATAAATCATGTGCCACTTTTATGCACAGTTAGATCGATATTATGCTAGAGAGAAAATTGCTGAGAAGTTTCTTCTTCATTGCATCGCATGAAAAAATTCCAGAAAAAAAAAAAAAAAAAAGATTTTTATCCAACTTATACCACAAATTTCAAAGAAAAAGTACAATAAAATGGGCAACTTTAAGTTAGTATATATTTGTTCTAAAATTGGATACAGAAAATAAAATTAGATAATCTTAAGAAAAGCTTACCTTTTTCTTTTTCCAATCAATAATTTGTTTTATTAATTTTGCTTGTATGTAGAATGTTTATTTGGCCAAATTTATGTTTAATACAGGAACTTTATTATTGCATGCATTTCATACTTCATACATTGAAAACAATTCTCTGCCAAAATTGCATAAGGTATTTGAAAATATAAATCTTAAAAAAATGCAGATGCGAAATAAATCTTTTGGTAAAATTAATTTAGTGTAATGTTTGTTAAATAATTATAAAAATATACCTTTGCTTTTTACTCCTAAGTTTTTATTTTTATTTCCAAAGATGTGTAACATGAAATCAATGTATAATATACGAACATTTAGAATATAGTTATAATTATGAAAAAGTCTTCGTCTGTCCTTGTTCTGATTATCTTCGTGATGTTGGATCCATCCTAAAAAAGTTTAAAAAAGAGAATATATACATAATAAGTAAAGGTTTAAGTCCATGGGTGTATGCCCTCATGCACATGGATCTTTTTTCTATTTCGAGGAAAGTTTTACGATTAAATTCAGCAGTTTATTTCTGAAATAAAACATGTTTTCACGATTTCTTTCAAAATCTAAGTTTTTTTTTCTTAAGTTATAAAGCTACGATTCGCTTGTGACTTTGAAAAGCATCTGATTTAATTCTTATATTTTTCAAAATATATGATTATTTCGATGGTGACAGCTTTTTTTCAAGCAGATTGCAAGAATGAGTTATTTTTACAGCGGATGAACAAAATATTTATTTAGGCAGCTAGACCCTCATTTAGTTTCTGAAATTCATTTCTGAATAATATTCTAGAATTAGAGTTTCTTCAATTTATCGAGAATCACCATTATTTAGCCATTAAACGAGTTAATTATTTTGCACATCAAGTCGTGATTTTTTTTTGAGCTATAAAAAAAATCAAGGGTGCGAAAATTGTTGATCTGTGACTTTTTTTAAAGTTTATTTTTTGTTTTAACCAATAGCCAAAATACACCGTTTTTTTTTTCGATTTTCGTGTTCCGTTTTCTTTACGAATGTTTTCTGAAGTACTCCCCCCCTACCCAAATTAGTTCCAATAAAGTATTTATGAATTAAGTAGTACTGAAACTGGTGATTATGATTTTATTTGCACATTTTTCTGAGATTTTATTGTGCTATGTTATCAATAAACAACATTTACTTACCGAGCTTTACCTCCTTAAACCACTATCCAATTCGAGTCAAAAACCCAGGGCTCCAACACTCGAAGCCACACTCCATTTCATAAGTTAACTAGTAATTACATAAAGCTATCTTCTAGCTGATGGATAGGGATTTAGTAGAAAAAAAACTGATTTTTCTGCTATACTGGGGGTAGAGTACTTAAAAAATGGGGCGTAGCTTAAGGGCGTGTGTACTTTGGATTTTTTTAACTCAGCTGGTAATGATTTTAAGAGGGAATGCTGGCCAAGTAAAGTTGATAATTGATAGTATACTACCTTGAAATCTTTAAAAAATATTCGAACAAAATCATAAAATCATCAGAATCAATCACTAGTACAAAAATATTCAAACGTAGCTCTACTAGTTTGGGACGGAGACGAAGGGAGTATCACCTTTTAACTAAGCATATTTGATTTTTAAAATATGCAATTTTCACGCAGTAAATAAAAAAACGCCAAGGGAGAAGAGTTGCCAAAGATAGGGGAAACCCAATAACAAAATGCATTTTGTTGTTCGTTTGTGTCTTGAGAACTAATTGACTGATATCAATGGATTTTTTTTCAAAGGTATATAATGAAAATAGGGACTAGTGTGATGAGCAAAGCTTGTTACATATATAAAGCTTATCATATATTTTCATTATCCTTTTAATTTTTCATATATTTTCCTTATCCTTTTAATTTTTCATATATTTTCCTTATCCTTTCAATTTTTCAATTGATGTTTGGTTAAATTTTCAGACATTTTACTTTATATCCAGCAAAATCACAACTCCAACTAAAAGATTTGGATTTATTGGAAGTTCATCTATAAAATGCTTCTTAGTCTGATTTAATGTAGACCGGAATTTCTCACTTTTTGTTGATAATATCTTGAGGCGGCAAATATGGCAATAAAATTAATGCTGCATTTATTTTAGCTGTAGAAACTATGTATAATGGAAAAATTCATAATTATGACAAATCATGTAACACAAATTGACATAGAAAAACTTATAAATTTAGTGCATGAAGTGGGAAAATAAACAAAAAATGCTTATTATTGTTATTACAATTTTCAAACATGCTATACTATCTTTTCTTTTTTTCTTTTTAAATCGAGGTTAAACATTAAAAGTTCACTTCAATAATTTATTTTAATTTGTGGAAAAATTGAAAAAATATTGAAAATATTCTGCTGAAAGATCAAGCACAAAGATAGAGTTCTTTATGGAAATTAATATTTCTCTATCTTAAAATGATTTTATCAAATTCATATTGACTTTACTTTATGTTTTATGCAAGTAAAAAAAAAGGCTGCACAAATAACAAACATAAGCACTTATTGCTAGAAACATCTGCCGCAGGGAAAGAGATTATATAAACAACACGGGGTAAGCTGGTAAGCATATTGGGGGATTGGTGTATAGTATTTGTTTAAGAAAATAAAAATGCAGAATGAAACAAATTTGAACTATTAAACTAAAAAATACACTTCGTTTAACAGAATTATTTTCGTAAAATTCATAGAGAAGAATGAAAACACATTACCATGTAATATATTCCATGTTGAAATTAAAAGCTTCAAAGTTCTATGCCTTTTATAAAAGCGCTGTATTTATCATCTGTGTTAGTTAAGATACGGTGTAGGGTTTTTTTTTTTTTTTTTTTGTAAGTTTAAATTCGTACAAACTCTTTAGTCATGTTTAATTTTTTTAACGAAATAAAGGAAGTACGCTTTTGAAAACAAATGTCAACGAACCAACATTTTCTTTTACAAATAAAAAAAAAAAAACAAGCTAGCTAAGCCTAACGTGGAGGTAACTCAAAGTTAACACACACAGAATTCTAAACCTAATCGAACCGTTCGTTTTCAATTTTAATGTGTTTTAAATAGAACTATAAACACAACACTAAACAAAAATGTAACAATACATAAAAGAAGGCACATTGCACATACAAATTTCAATACATACTAACCTTTTTTATGAATCCTTTAGAATAATTGAGGTAAGATAATTTAACGAGCAAGTACAAGACTGTAACGAAAACTCCCAGAATGCACTGCAATGTGACGAAATCGGGACGAAATAATTTCGTGAAAAATTTGAGATTTCTGGTTTCGTCAAATATCACGTGATTCGGTGACGAAAGGATCGTCGAAAATAACGAAATAGTGCTCGAGGATTGCCGAATCGTCAAAATTGAACGTTTCATTTTTGACAGTGTAGTTCTGATTTTTTAATATGTTGTTTGGGTCAGTTAGGGTAGAGTAAATCTAAGTTTGAAGTTTTCAAAAACCTGTGCTCGCTGCGTAATTCGCAAAAAACTGCGAAATTTTTGGACTTTTTTTAGTTTTTCATTTATAACTCCTAAACTATAAAACTTTTGATGATAAATGTGAATACCCGTTTTAAAGCTTATTAAATTTCAAACAATTTAAGTTCAATTGGCGTTCTGTACGGCCAATAGTATAGGAGATATCGTACTTCATTTTTGGCGAAAAATAAAAAAAATATGCTTTGACCACATTCCACGCCAAATATGAACATAAATTCCCATTCTAATTGAAAAAAACTGGATATACCGTCACAGTACATTTAATTGGTTTTCATTTAAGCCAAAAACGAAGTCTGTAGATTCAGTAGTTCTTTTACAATCGCAGAACAAGCAAATAATCGGAAAATTCGATTTTTGAAGAAATGAGACAAAACACTTTACAAGACAATATCGAAGATCCTATTCTAAAAAAAGGGGGACAAAGAATAATTTAATAAGACTCTAATGCGTATTTATGTAAGTATGTGTGCTGGCAAAGCACGGCGGTTATAGAAAACTTAAATAGGTCAATAATTAACAGCCCTATGCAGGTAACGCAAACATTCCTTCCCCTACTTGTGTATGCTTTTCACATTGATGAATTTTCGGCCGTATTTCGTTTTTTGAAATTTAATAAGCTTTAAAACGGGTATTCACATTTAGTATCAAAAGTTGGATAGTTTAGGAGTTATAAAGAAAAAACTAAAAAAAGTCCGAAAATTTCGTCGCGAATTACGCAGCGAGCAGAGGTTTTTGAAAACTGCAAACTTAGATTTATACTACCCTAACTGACCCAAACAACATATTAAAAAATCAGAACTACATCGCACTTTGCGATTTTAATGTCTAATATGACTAGATTATTAAACATCTTCCACAACTTGTTCAATCCATTGTTGTTGGTGTGATTTTTTTTTTTTTTTTGCATATACGAATTTACATACTTATTCTATATCATACTTATTCTTTTGTTTTGAATAAGTTTATTTTCATATAATTATTCTAATCACATCGCTTTTGTATTTAAAAACTTAATATTTTTCTTTGCTATAATTGTACGTCTTATTACACGAGAACTACAAAAATAATCAACCACCTTACCATAAAAGACACGCACCTACTCTAATTGAGTTTTTTTGGTATGCCGTAGGGTCTATAGTACAAAAGAGAATTCCCAACATAAAATAAAATTTTTCGAAGGCTTTGTTTTAATTTCAGGCGTTAAAAAACTGTAATAATTGCTTGCATTCTGACATCCAAAGAAAATTAATAAGGCAAACAATTTAGCGCACACGAAAAGCTCCACTAAAAAAGTAAGGGGGAAAAAATCATCCTTTCCTGCAAAGCTTGTTTTTGCCTGAAGCTGTTTTTATCGTCTTTTAATAAGACAGTTTTAATATGTTTTTACGCAACTAAAGCTAAAAATAAAGTTACGTGTCTCAAATTCTCGCTGCATTATTAGTTATGAAATATTCACCAGAAGTTTATTAAAACATCAAAAAATGGTAAATAATAAAAGGAAACTTAAATATGCCTCCGCGATGATAAATTTTCTCTATTACCAGTTGTTCCATAGATATGTTCTCAAGATTTATATGTAAATGACGAGGGTTAGTAGATACTTAATATGACTTTCTTTTGATCTACACCAGGGCTTCCCAAACTGTGGTCCGCGGACCCCTTGTAGGTCCGCCGAGCTTTAGTTAGGGGTCCACGAAAAAACTTCGGGAGAAAAAAAGGTTTAAACTCGTTAAATTATACTTAAATAATGCTTTTCTGTTTTAAAACCAGGATTTTCATCTTCGGAACATGGAGCTTTCGAATGGAAGCTATGGAGTTCTTTGAACGTTCCTTCCCCACATCTAGAGATACAATTTTGTAAGATCATGCAGCCACCACACTGAAAATTCCCAGTACATATTGGAAATCAGTTTGGAACACCCTAATTTTGAAAAGTGTTCCTGTTGCCTGAATGTGCACTAAAACATGTTCCGAATTTCTCAGTTAAAAAAGAAAGTGCACTGATATGGTTCCAAATTTGTTCCGATTGCCTCCCACACGGGGAGTTTGTTCAACTTCAGATTGGGAACACATTTGAGAGCAGAACAGAAACACATTTGGGCACACTTGTGAAACCATTGCTTTCTTTCGCACAAATATAACTTCGACATCTTTTTTCAACTACCAATCAATAAATTCTCTCAATATAATGCTACTAAAAATTTTGTTGCAATGAATCGCTGTCGGTTGGTGTCGGGAATGCCGGAAAAAATGATGGCATTCCCTGGTCGAAGACCGTCCATTGCCGACAGCAATGGACAGCTGCCCCACGATATTTCTGTAAAATTAACAGCAAAAACCTTCTGGTATAACCCAAGGACTGATCCATAAGTGCTGTAAAGAGTGTCTCAAAAACTATGTTACAAAGTGTTCTAAAAGAAAAGACCTGTGCCAATGTTTAAAAATTGCTCTCAAATGCGATAAAAAAAAGTGAGAAAATGAGTGCAGAACCAAATAAATGTTCTGAAAAGGGTTCTCAGAAATGTTTTGAAAGCTGTTTTTATTGTTCTCACTTGACCGTCTATGGTGTCCGTGGCTTTTTCAGCTTGGACCAAGGGCCTCTGTAGCACCACCGCCCACCGTCCTCTGCAGGCGCGGCTGCTCCGGTCCTGAGCACTGTCCCCCGGATTCCGCTTCTCCTAGTCGGTGGCGTCCATGTCCTACACACACGCACGCTCATACACACACACACGCTCATACACACACACACGCTCATACACACACGCTCATACACACACACACGCTCATACACACACACGCTCATACACACACACACGCTCATACACACACACACGCTCATACACACACACACGCTCATACACACACACACGCTCATACACACACACACGCTCATACACACACACACACGCTCACACACACACACACGCTCATACGCACACACAACTACGTGGTGCATACACACAGGTCTATGCACACACACACACCTGTACACGCGTAACCGCCCAAGAGGAAGGGCAGGCTTGAGGGGACAAGAGCCGTTTCTTGAAACAATAACTTCAATGAGTAGGGTCCTGTCCGAACTCGTGATTGCGAAACACATAATTTTAATTCAAAATTTCAGAATTCAAATTAATTTTATTATTATTATTATTGTTATTATTTTAAATTTGAGGAGTGATCGTCAAATTTCAGTAACAGTAATTTATTTAACCCTTTCACGGGCAAGACCGCGTTATGTCGTTGATTAAGTTCCTTTTCTTGGCAATTCAACTTTTGAATCAATTTTTTCCCTCTATTATTTTGTTATTATAAAGATTACAGACTTTATAATAACAAAGTAAACATGTTTACTGTTTATGTGTAATTCTATGTGTTTCATATAATGGTGATTTTCAGTAAGTAGAATGGTTTATTTATTTATTTTTTCTTTATTTTATTTATTTTATTTTTTTTTTTCATTCTCCGGATAATCCGGATTTTCAATGTTCCAGATTGGGTCAGATCCCATTTAGTCCAAATCATTGGAGTTCTACTGTACTTTAAAAATAGGAAAAAATTAAAATGTGTCAAAAATTCTATATTTACTTCAACGGAAAGGAAAAAGATCAATAGTCACATTCGGGGCACTGATAATAAGTCGTTATTTTCTGTTTTTTTTGGTTACTCCTGCGCACAGCTCGTGCAACTATGTGCAACATATGCAGCACAGTATATCCACCACCCGATACTATGGTATCTTAATACGGACACTGGAGTCTTAATAATGCCAATCATGTCTTCTTATCTAAGGTTATGAAGTCACAGGAAAAAATGACAGCACACAACCACATTTCTTTTTTTGAGAAGTCACGAATTGCCTATTGTTTTCATTTGACTGTTGAATTATGTCTTTTGATTTTTCCCCCGTCTTCCTCTGCAGCACCACCCCCCTCCTCCCAATGCTGCTCCTCTAGAGAGTACTGTCTCCTGGTTGCACCCATATCCTACACACACGCGTGCATACACACACACGCCTGCAAACACGCGCGTACATACACACATACACATACACGAATGCCTGCAGACACACGAACGCTTACACACACACGCCTCACACGCTCGTGAATGTGAAAAACATAATTTGAATTCAAGATGCCAAAAATTCAATTTTTTTTTCTTTGAATTCACCAACTACATAAATTAGGCTTTGTAGGACAATTAGTAGCTTTTTTTATGCTAGTAAACTACAGTCAACCATGAAGAAACAAAATTTACCTTAAAATAAGATGAGACAATTTTGAAAAGAATCTTTTGCAACAACTGTTGCTACACTTTTTCCTGTTGATAAAAAAACTGCTTGTTGATAACGCTTTATCATCAGTAAGGCTTTCTGATGAAATTAAAATCCCGAACTAGAAAATTTTTGATATCATTCATACATAAAAATGTTAGCTTGGCTTTTTTGGTCCATATGGCCTTATTTGGCGCACTCATCTAATTAAGATTAAGGAATCTACTTAATGGAATATTCATTTTGCCGCAAAAAAAAAAAAAAATAATAATAATAAGCGGGATATTCCACTAACTGCGATCAAAATAAAACATTACATTGGTTTGGTTTGGTACATTGAAAATGTATTATATTAAGCGGGATATTCTTTTAACTGATATTCTAATAAGTAGACTCGACTGCATTTCTGTTCTTCAATTAATTTTACTAAAAATGAAAAAAAAACATCTCTTTTCCAGATTCTATGTGCCCAAGTGAGAAACAAAGAATGCAGTTCGGATACTCAGTGCAATTGCAACAGTTGGCTTGGATATAAATGTATACATGGAAGATGCACTTTAGAAAAAAAATTTGAAAATGGTAATTAGTCAAAAGCATATTTACTAATTTGTACTTGTAATAAGATGCATCAAACCACCAAATACTGTTAAAAATATGTTTTCCTTTCTTGAGAAAAGACAAGTATTATATCGCTTTACAGCTATATGCTTGCAGAAATCGTTACAATGATAGGCTTTTTTAATGAAATGTTTTTCTTTAACCCTTAACTAGGTACGGTATAATTGGTGATACTCCTGCTTTGAATACTTTTTTAAAATTGGGGGTTTGATATCACAAAGCCATTTTTTTTCCTTTAAATGAAAAGACTTACTAGTTCAACAGTTACAGTTAGCAATGCTGTTTACAGTAAAATAGCACACCAGAATAGCCTTTAAAAAAAAGCTAAAAGCACTGCAGTCACATTTACAAACCCTCTATCATGAACAGAGCACGAAGAACAAGTAAGTTTATTATTTTCTCATAATAAATAGAATAAACTTTTGGATATTTCGTTACTTGCTTTTGTTTAAGCGTATTCTGAAGCATGCAATACCTCCGGGAGATACATTTTGTCGAAATTTCGTCTTAAAAACTTAGCTTATATGAAGGTATCACAGTTGGATACCACCAGTACACGATCAAGGTTCTTTCTATAAAAAAACTACTATCTTGATATTGTCTTAAAAAGGGGGAAAAATGCAAAAACTCCGTTGGACCACTTCGTGTCCAGTTTAGGGTAAATGCTACGAACTGTACCCTTGATCTATGCAGATGGAAAAACAATTATTGTTCACTATGATGGCCGCATTAATTATTTATTCATTTATTTTGCTACTACATATCTAATATATTAAGACGCCAGAGTATGTATCTATCTATGTATGTCACTCTAACATTGTCCGAGCGCCAAACAACTGACGATCGAACCAGGTATCCATAGATTCGTAATTTTTCGGTCATCATGCACACTTTCGGCTTTTAGGCACTTTTGCTTTTCTAGGATTTTAAATAGCGAAGGCATTACTGTAGAAGCGGGTGACTTTTTTACAGTTTTAGTACATTTCTAACTGTAATTACGCTACATTCATTCGAAAAAAAAAATGAAGTTGCGTTATTATTATAGTTTAAGACCTTGGCTTTCGATTCCAACCCTGAAATAATTTGAAACCTTACCCACACCCTCTCCAGAGCAGCTTTTCTTTGTACGTTCACCCTCTCATTGCGGGTGAGAATGGTACAGCACATGTTTCAACGTTTTCATATAGGTTTTGGCGGTTTGTACCACACTCTGCCTCTCTTATATTTTAACGGAAGAGTTGTAGATGTAAGTTATGCTGAAAATTGAACTTTGGAAAATCAAGTACATCATGAAATCGAGATAAAACATAGGCTTTATTTTCTTCATAATTTTTAAAGATGGATGCCAAATCTTATCTTTTTCAGACCACTGCCAAAACTTACCTCGTTTCAACACTGTTGAAACTTCAAACTCACTTGCATTTACACCCGTGTTTTTTCCTGGGTACTTTTTCCACTGTAACCCAACTCACCCTCCAAAATGTCGACTAATTACTGTACCACACTCACCCTTCAAATTTCAAATTGTAACTTTTACACATTCGTAACTATAGCAGCATCAAAATATTTATTTATGAATGAAAATTGGGGGTAACTTTATGTGATATGAAAGCGAAAGGTACATACGAAATTCTGACTCCTTCTACACTAAAAGTCAACCAACATGAATTTCCGAGCTACCTACAAACACGTAGCACCAGTTGCTCACGACAAATTAATTCACAATCACCAGGTTATTCGTCTGGTGAGCCGTTTTGACAGTGATAACAACTCTCTCATTACCGGAGTAGGTTGCATAGTAGTTCTTATTGAAACTGAGCTATCCCAGAGTGCACTACGAACGCCTATTACGTCAAAACTGGGGTTTGTAGCATTTTCACCCTCCAAACCATTCTCACCTGCTTTTATGGTAATTAAAACGTCGATTTTCAGCGACATTTCATTCGCTTCAAAATTTCGGATAGTATGTTGCTGGAATCCAGTCAATAGGGTGTAGAAATAATGTTACAGAAAATTAAACCTTGGCTCAATAATTCCGAGTGTGAATGAAACTGGATTAAGTTTAACACACGGTGTGGTTAAAAATGGGGATTAGTTAATGTACTGCATGTACGACGCGTTTTTATGGGATCTGTTCCTTTTTCCATTTTTTTCCTTCGAAGGAATGTAATTTTTGTTTCCTAAAAATGTCAATTAACATTTTTTTTTTTTTTTGCTACTTAAGCGGCCTCAGGTGTCAAGACGGAGGTGACGCCCAAAATACACCACCGGTGTACTACAGTACGGAAATGGTTCTAGAGGTGCGCCGGGCCGAAAACTAATGCACCGTCGCAAACGGCAAAAGGCGCGAGGCCATTGAAGTACACCAACCAGCCGTAGGCGGTGAGGTTGAGGCGATCGCCGAAGGCGGATGGTGTCTGGTATCGAATTAAAATTCAGCATGGTCGATGATTAATTGCAAGTGTAACGTGCAATTTCATCAAAATAATGGTTTTATTACAATAATACATATTATAATTATTTGAAAATATTCTAATGATGTTCTTTTGTTTATAGGCTACACTAATCACTATGGAACCTGGCATAATGGTCCTTTACCCAGTTCGAAGCTCGGCATTTTCTCTCGACTGAGGAAAAGAAATAGTAGATATGTTTTTATGTGAAAAATACCTTATTGTAAAATTTGACTTTCGTTGACGTCTTACAATTTTGCAGCAACCAATTCATAATTAGTTACGATCAGATACCATACTTTAACTCAACAGAAAACGAAACCCTTTCTTCTTTCAGTATGAAAGTAAAATTATTCCCTCATGTGTTACTTAAACTTTTGAACTAGTTATTGTTTCTGAAGATTTCATCATTTTAAATAAAGCCTTGTTTTAACGAATTAAAGTTGTAAGTGTTTTTACTTTCATCATCTGCTTTGATTACAAAATATGAATGCTATATGCTCTCTCCTTTTGAGTTATTAAGAGCCAGTTTTTATAAGAACCGGGCAGAAATGGGGTGTTCCGTTATACCCCATTTTTTATTTTGCTCAAATTTTTATGATGGATTCTTTTAAAGGTTTTAGAAAACGCGTATTTTTTCTTTTCCTCCAAAAAAATTTTTGAGGACCTGTAAAAATTTGTAAAGTGGAGCCCGACGTAGAGGTTTTTCCAAATCAGCATTTTTTTTAAATTCGATTATTTCCGTGTATTGAGCATCAGCCAAAAGAAATCTTGTGTTGACAATAATACACTTAGTACCTAAATTGAAATATATCGTAAATTTTGTGGTTGACCTTCAGTACAGCCTTTCAGGGGTCGCCAAACTTTGTCGAAAAAAAATGAAAAAGTGCCATGTTTGAGGCCCTGTGGTTGCCTGCACTGATGCTCAACCATGGTTTTTTTTACGTAATTTGTGCAATAATAAGTATAAATTATTCAATACCCTCCTTAGTTGCATGGCTCACACTCTGCGCTGCCAAAAAAAAGGCAGTTTTTGTATCGAAAATGCTAAAAAGTGCAGTTTTCATAAGTCTTGATCTCAGTGCACTGAGGGTCAGTGTAGAACCAGATACCTGCATTTCAAACTAGAGTATGTGTATTTTCACAAACAAGTGACAGAGCTATGGGCAAATTTTTTTCAAGAACACAATACGTATTTCTAAACAGTAAAATGAACTATTCAGTTTTCAATTCAATCAACATATCTGGGTTTAAATTTTCCCCCAGGATTGTCACTAATGATTATTGAGATTTAATTTCAGAGGGGTATAATAGAATACACAAAGTTCAAGCAAATTTGTATTTTTTACATTATATTTTATTTTAGAAGTAGTTGTATAAAAAGTTGATTGGACTTATTTTATACAAGTTGTACTGGAAATCTCTCATCGTTTCGAATATCGTTCATAATTTTACTGATCTCAAAAGCTGTTTCAAAACCTGGTTTCTAAAAACGACAGACAGTTCTTTAGCAAAAATTTTTTTTTGACTTCGATTACTTATAAATTGAACTTCAGAAACTATCTGTTTTGGATGAAATCCATTTTTTTCCAATTCCTCATTTACATATAACTCAAGACTACTAAGCTGATATAATTTACACTTTCTTGATGGTTTATATTCTCCACTATCACCTTTTTCATAAAAAATACAGTGTTCCTCCATACTTCTTTTTTAAAAAATGTATTTATTTTTCACACGTTTATCTTTAAAACATTACTCTGCCATTACAATCGATTTGTTCCATGTATATCATAGAAAATATTCCAGATACTATTTAAAAAACTAGTATGATCAAAAACTTTCCATAAAAGAATTCTATAGACTTGCAAATAGACTGATTTTGCTTACTCGCATACTTTATAATATTATAACTGGAAGCAAAGCGAACAAAACGGTTATTATTGCGGTAAAAACGTAAATTATTTGTAACACTTTTTTGAAGGTGTTTTATGCATATTTTTAAACTATTTTAATTGAGATAGCTTTTTTCGTTTGATAATGAAATATTTCCTTCCATTTTAGACTGTACATTATAGTGAAAAAATTATTTTCTCTGCCCTAAACTACCATGATAGCAAACAATTACTAAGTCATATTTTATTACGTATGATAAAAGCAATATTATGACATTATAGAACAAGGGTATGGTTGCATAACTGACTAATGGGAGAATAAAAAAATGCAAGACAAAGCATATAAATTGATTACAACTAACTGGATGCGTCGTTAACTCGTATACAATTTCCTCATCTTGAAGTGCAGAAGCATTGCCCATTGTTCTGTTACTTGTTTGTGAAAAGACATACTCTAGTTTGAAATGCAGGCATCAAATTTTATACTGACCCTCAGTGCACTGAGATACAAGCCTCTAAAAAGTACACTTTTCATCATATTTTGATGACAAAACTGCTATTTTTTCGCAGCTGTGAGCATTAACGGGCATTTGATGATCCTATTTAATAATTTATATATACAGTAAAACCTGTGTAAGTTGACCACTTGCGGTGCAGCACTTTGCTGGTCAACTTAGACAGGTGGTCAACTTATAGAGGGTAGTAATGAAAACTTTTATTATTATTATTATTATTTTTTTTTTTTTTTGTCATTTCTTGTCTCATGCATTTATTTTTTAACTAATTGGAATACTTTAAACTCACTTTCATTGTTTGACATTACTTTAAAACAATAAGAAAAAATGTTATATTCAGTAAATTACCTCCCATTAGCCAGGGCTAAAGCAGAAATACATGAAATACACCAAATTCATGTATTTCTGCTTTAGCCCTGGCCAATGGACGGTAATTTACTGAATATACCATGCCTTGCCATCAATTTTCGAGTTGAACCGAACCATTGCTTCGGTCACTCGGCTGGTCTGTGCTAATTCTACATTAGCTACCAGTTTGTTTGGCCCTCTTGGCTTCCATAAGAGGTTTTCCATCTCCAGCTCAGTCACTTTCCTATGCCTGGTTGATGAGTGCTAATAAGCACGAAACTGCAGTCCTCGGCTGGAAATGACTGAGCTGTCGGTGTATTTCATGTAAGAAAAAATGTTGTTTAAATATTTTTAGAGATTATTTACCAGAACGACGCATAAAGTATCATACAAATTTAAAATTTCTGTGAATTGATCAAAAAAAAAAGCCTTATTGCTTATATAAAACTACTTACTCGATATTAACAATTCCTAAAAATTCATAACAAGTCAAAAGTGACTCAAATTCTTCATTTGATTTTTTCTTGTACATTTGTAACCATGGTATAATCAATTTTTCAACAAAGTAACTCCTTATTGATGTTTGGCTCATTTTCTGTGATTTAATATTAGCCGAATGTTTTTCGATAGAAACATAAATATTAATAGGTTTTTCTAAAATGTCTGGTTACTTATTTGAGGCATAACTGATGAAACTTTTAGTGCAATCTAATGCTTTTGCCTAGTGGTCAACTTACAAAGGGTTTTTTACAATACCTCAAACCAAAGCTGGTGTATATTAGTGGTCAAGATAGACAGGTGGTCAAGATAGAGAGGTGGTCAAGTTACAGAGGTTTTCCTTCATTACATAAGAAAGGACTAATTCCGTTCCTGACAAAAGCGGTCAACTTAGGCAGGTGGTCAACTTACAAAGGTGGTCAACTTTACAGGTTTTACTGTATTATTACACAAATTCCTTGCAAGAACTAGTTGAACCTCAGTGCATGGAACCAGGAGGCCTCAAACATAACACGTTTTCACTTTCTTCGGCACAGTTTAGCCACCCGTGCCACGTTCCACTGAAGGTCAGCCATAAAATTTACGATATATTTCACTTGAGGCACTAAATATCATGTTGTAATCGCAAAGATTGCTTATGCTGATGCTCATTGCGCAGAGATAATTGAATATTAAAAAATGTCGATTTGAGAAAAACCCTAAGTCGGGACCAGTTTTCAGAATTTTTTGTCGGTCACAAAAAAAATTTTTCGGAAGAAAAGAAAAAATATATATCTTTTAAAATCATTCAAAGAAACCACTGTAAATTTTTTTGCGAAATCAAAAATAGCATGTATCTGACCTGCCTGACTTTTATAAAAACTGGCTCTTAACAGTAATCGAATGAAAATGGTAAATTATGGCCAAACTTTGCATAATATCGAGTTTCAAAAGCAAATTTTGAGGTGATTCTTAAGCTTTCTAATGTTTGACATATCGCACTGACGCCACTCAAAATTTCGCAAAAACGTGCTAGGGTAACGGCACCAGTCACATTCATGCTTAAGACATCGCTCCCAGGTTAGCTCAATTTTCTGAGCCTTTTAATGTATTTAGACTTTTGAAACGATTACATCTCATCTAACGTTTGGTTGCTTCTGGATCCCTCTGAATTAGTTAATTCTATTTTTATTTGCTCAATTTTGCAAAAAGGTCTGACCCTCAGTAACAGACACCGAAAATCTTATGATACCCAGAAACAGACAGAATAAGGAAAGGATGAGTAACAGACAGAATAAGGAAGGGAAGAGTAATAGACAAAATTACCTTTTTCTCTTCAAAATGTACGAAACTTCTTTATTTATCGAACTAAAGCCTTATTGATCTCAAATAAACATGAAATACCAGCTGACATCGTGGTGACTGTTTATAACCTTCCACCAATGCCTTGTAAATACCAACTGGCTCATGAAATTCACTCTGATAACACTAGATGGTTGCACCGTATTCATAGATAACAACAACATCAGTTTTATCCGCATAAAAGTCTTATTATTTGAATCCAAACTTACGACAGTCTGTTACAGGATCACTGGTGCCGTTACCCTACGTCTAATGTCCTAATAACTTTAAATACGATCAAGAAAGGCATTGATTTTTTTTAAATCTAATTTGAGTTTCAGAAAATGTTTAGAAACTATCATACGCACAGTAAAATGTTCAGAATCACAACAACTACTCCTATTTTTGTTATAAAGCAATTGTGGCGCTCTTGTTTGGTGGTTTTATTTTGCTTTAAAACCAAAATAATGTACTAGTTAAGTAATTATTTCTATATTTAACGCATTATAACTGCTTAGTATAGGTCTTAATGAAACTCTTTAAAAAGTTAAAACGTTACCAGCAAACCATTAGGTACGAAATTATTACGGAGCCCCATTTTTCATTGCGTTTGAAGAATTTCTGAAAGATAACTCACTTACGCACGAAACCTTCAAATACTAGTGTAACTACGTATTTGTAAAATGGTAAAATTCTTTCAGACTATCAGAGCTGAGAGTGAATCGTAACTTTCTTTTTACTATTTAATCTTGTTAAGTATGCCAGGGGATGTATATTTTCCCCCAGCAGATATGGCCCGTTTACTACTTAGAGTTAAAGGACGACTTCAGCCAAGGATATTTTTCTGTAAAAGGAAAAGCAGGAAAATTCAATAACATGGTCTCGGATCATGTTTTGTGTCATGTATTTATGTTTTTAGTTTGAACAGGTTGACAACATCGAGAAATCAAACCACGTACTTGATATTGGACATGATTAATTTTAAAATTGTACTGAGCAGAATTGTTGGTAATACAATCATAATACAATACTTAACATTTTGGAGCAAACCTTAATTCGCTCTTCCAAAGTATAGATTGGTCTCATTGGAACTACATCAAATGAAAGTGCAATGCAAAACTTCATTGTATCATTTTAAATCTGACATTTGTCGACCCCAATTAGAATTTTCCGAAACATTTCAAGACCCTACTGGTACCGTTGAAGAGATTGTGAATAAAGAATGGAGCAATAAAAGAGATAAAAGGGTAGGAAGAGATGAAAGTGATGTCTGTCTTATTTTTAAGTTCATAAATATTCATCACAACCCTTTCGAAAATTTTACACCTGAGTTAAGAAACTTAGTGAGTGGGATTATTGCCACGTAAGCAAGCAGAATGAAAATTTCTATTGAACATTAAAGAAAATGTGAATAGTCTCTTCGAAAAGTTCAAAAGTCAAAGAATTTTGAAAAACAAAAGGTTTGTATGAGTCAATTGAAAGAAACCCGATAACCCCAAAGAAAGGAGCCCGATAAGGACAATATCTTCAAAAACAGCAAAAAGAAACCAAGAAAGCATCTTCGCTCTAGGAAACGTTAGCTCAACAAGCTTTAACAAATCAGAGAAATATTCCTGTTCAAAATTTGTTTAGTCATTGGCTATAGGACTAGCCACTAAGCTTGGCTCATCTGAATGGTTTATTAAAGAAAGTCGTGAAGTCCGATTTAATGAACGTAATAGAAAATGTGACTTCTTGCAGCAAAACTCTGAAATAAGTACACTATTTGAAGAACAAAGTTTAAATTTTTGATGGAATGTTTCTAATCTATAATGTGCAGAACAATGTGCTCTTAAATTCAATGATTTTGTAGAACTCCTAATAAAAAGATATGTAATATAATATACAATTATAAATAGGCTAATAAATAGAACATTTTCTTTACAATAGTCAAACTACACGAGTGCGCTTTGCACCCGATCGGTACAGCAATCTCACTTTATCACTTAAAAATGTAGAGAACGATTTCAGAAGTTCAGGAAAGTCTCATTTGTTCATAAGAATTCACAATGATTTGACTAAGGTACTAAACGAATGGTTTCGCTACAGATACGTAGTCATTAGGAATCTTTTAAAATACATTTCAGAGTATATAATAAATAAAATATCCGTTCTTGATGGCAAAAAAATTATGGTGTCTGGTAGCTTTAATAATAAAAATTAATGTTATTTAGAATCTGAGGGTCAAAAAAAAAAAAAAATGTCTGAAATACTCAAGTGCAACCAAAGCAAAGCAGATACCAGAATCTATCTTCCTGATGATTCAGTGCGAAAATAAGGAAACAAGTAACTAATAATTCATAGCCCAGACAGTGATGAATTTGTATTGGGAATATCATACTGGCATTCGTATAAATCCAGAGGTTGCCATTCCATGTCTTTAGCCGCTATGGTATTGGAGAAAGAAAAAAGAGCTTTAAGATGCCATCTAGCTTCAGAAGCAATTACAGAAAAAATATTTAAAATGTTACAAGCTCATCGTGCATTTTCCGCCTTTGGCTCAACAAGTAAAATGGAGCAAAAAAAGTATGCTCAAAAACTGCTTTGGATACTGGATAGGCTAATGATTGTTCAAACAAGATAAGAGTGATTCTGTATTTCAACTATATTAGAAGCTGTTTAATTATGCCTGTCAAGAAAAAGGGGTATTTCTAGCGACGGGAGACGTTATATTAACTTCTTGTCACCCCATCAAAAATAAATAATATCATCTCTCTATTATGCACCTTTAATTCTTTCCGTTAACATGTAGAGTGGGATATGTTCAGTTAACATGTGCTGTGCATCCCATATTCTCCTATAAAAATGAAATATTTTTCAACAAGATAGTCGAGTTTTTTATCTAGCTACAAGCTTCAAAACATTTAAGCCACAATCGGTCAAATCTACGAAAATCTACTTCACCACCCTGCTAGCTTTTAAATGATATCACCCTAAATCATATTTGGGTTAAATTTCGACAGAAACTCAACCTTTTGCTTGAAACATTTAAAGCAGCGCTTGTCAGAAAAAGGGGACCAGTGAAGTGGTCAGCCCTTTAAGAACAAGACCCATCTGAAAATTTCTACCACCATTTGTTTTTGATCAAAGCAGATTTTATAAATGATTATGATAGGAATATGTTTCTTCCGTGTGGTCTATCAAAATATGGTTAGAAGTAGTGATGTTCCGGATATCCGTATCCGCGGATATCCGAGGAAAAATAAGAATCAGTATCCGAATCCGTATCCGTTACTTTTTTGACGGATCTTTCCTATTCTAAAAATTTTTAAATATTTGAATAAAAGACTCTTAAGTTCCGTTTAAATTAGGTTTTATTCCCTATTTAAATTATAAGGTATCATTTCAGAAGCCAACAGCCCTCTCAGATATGTTTTTTTTTTTTAATTTTTAGTTAAATATTAGTTTTTGTTATTGCTTTGGGGATTCTGTTATTCTTCATTTTGGTTTTTCTCGGCATCCTTCAAAAAAAGTGAGACAAAATTCTCTATTTATTGTTTGTAAAAGTGTTCGCGGCTTTGTTATTCCGTCGGTCGGAGTAATTTGGGTGGAATGGATCAGCGCTGCATTTATGCTGAAATAAAATGCGAAAAAATATTTCTAGCCTATTTAGTAGCAGATTTACACTCTTGTATCCTGTATCCTACATCTACCGAGCAAGTTAGAAATAATTTTTCACATTCTGTTTAAGCATTAATGCAGCGCTGACCCGTTCCTTCCAACTCTCCCTCAATTTTAACGGAGATTTCTTTAAAGAGTAAATCATAGTCTTTATTATATTTTCGCTGTAGATGACATTTTTTTGAAGAAACAGTGTTATTATCATGACGGGAATACCTTCCGTAATAAGTTTTACATTTGGATAGTTGAATTGGGCAAAAAAAAAAAAGAGATCTGTATCCGCGAATCTTGACACTAATGATCCGTATCCGTATCCGCGGATCTACTTTTTTAACGATCCGGCACATCACTAGTTAGAAGTTGAGGAAACTCTCCTTGTCATCCTGGATTTCTGGTGCGTTTTTCAGTTTTCTTTTCATAACTCAAGAACATTTTACTTGCGAGTAAACTCATGCATCAATTAACTAAAGTAAATGAAAAATAACCTTCAAAAATGTGTTTTCATTTTTATTGTAGCTATTATAAGTGCGGAGATTCAGGGCTCCCAATACATTTTAACCATGGAAAAGGGTAAAAGAGGACCACTTTCAATCAGAAAGGGGAATAAAGAGGACCAGTTAGGATTGAAAAAAGGATCTTGGAAGGACCATTTATAGCTAACCCAGGGAAGCACCAAAAGGCAAATTAGCTGCCTGCAGGCTAAATCCGTGAAGATAATTCGTTAATTAACCGTAATAATGATTTTTAATGATCTTGGAAGGACCATTTATAGCTAACCCAGGGAAGCACCAAAAGGCAAATTAGCTGCCTGCAGGCTAAATCCGTGAAGATAATTCGTTAATTAACCGTAATAATGATTTTTAATGATACAATTCCTTATCTCCGTCTGTGCAACTTAACTTTTTATCCATTGAATTATATTATTTACGAACATTTGGATTGGGGGGGGGGAAGGGGGGTGGGTGACAAGCAAGCATATGTAACTAACGATCTTACAGAGTAATTTTAACTAAAAAATGAATTTTCTAGTAATTAGCAGGTGAAAAGTGGCTGATTATAAATATAATCAGCTAAGTGACAGATGAATCAGTGCATTCTAGTTAAGACCTTTTAAATACCTGCAGTTTTTACAGTAAACGTCTTAGTACATAGTTATTTAAAAAAAAATCACGTAACCAGTTTAAACAGAAATCATTTTGATATAAGGTACTGCAAAACAAGAAGATATAGTTTAGAGGTCATGAGAGAGTACCCCCCCCCCCCCAGGAGACCTTGTTTTTAACACATATTTCCATTCCTAATATGGTATTTTATATACATATAAAAGAGTTATGACCCAAATATCCAACCCAGGAGACAATTTCTGGCTACGCTACTGCCTAAGCTCAAAAATATTAGAGATTTGCAATTCATTTATTAGTATGCTAAGTAGCCAAATCATTTCTTCATATGTAGTATCAGTTGTTCTGCCACCAAGATATTGTAACTGTTTCAAGTATATATAAAAATTACTATGAAAGAAAATATTTTATTGAAGTTGCCTACATCAAAAAAAAAAAAAAAAGCAAATGCTGCTGAAGTGATAAATACACTGAATATAAATTGGAGCCTGATTTCCTAAATAACTTAATTTGATCAATTAATGTGCAAGTTCAGATTCATAGAGCTATTTTCAAATTGAAATACTCGTTATGAGTATTTTCAATAACAAATAAGGGATTCAAGAAATACAAAAGTAATTTAGTTTTTAGGTTTTTAAAAATAAAATTAAATAATATTATCTGAGGTAGTACATGTCAAAATAGCTTCCTGCTTCCAAAAATATTAAAATAATTCCAAGATGCCAAAGGATTGAAATTTCGTATACGAGAATCAAATTTTCGCTAAGTACGTTCATTGTTGGCATGTGTTCAAAAAATAAATTTATTTATTATTTGCTAAAATTAAACATAAAATATGCTAGTCTAAGAGAGCATATGTGAAAATAACATTTGATTGTCCAAAATATTAAAATATTTACAAGATGCAAAAAGATTGAACTCTAAACACGACGAACAATTTTCCTCGAAGTCCGAGGAAGTGCAATGTTGCCACGGGTTCCGAAAATAAGAAAGTTTATTATCTATTAAGGTTTAAATATAAAATAAGCTAATCTAAGGGTGGCATATGTCAAAAAAAAGTTTCGATTGCCAAAAATAGCAAAATATTTACAAGATGCAAAAAGATTGAAGTCTCAAACTCGACAATCAATTTTCGGCGAATGGCGAGTAAGTTTTATGTTGCCATGGTTTCAGAAAAAAAAAGAAAGGACTTTATTATCTATTGAAATTAAACATAAAATAATCTAATCTAAGGTGATGTATGTCAAAATAACTTTCGAATGCCGAAAATAGTAAAATATTTACATGATGCAAAGAGATTGAAATGTCAAACTCGACAAGAAATTTTCGGCGAAGTCCGGGTACTATTACTTTCAGCTCCATAGACTACTCAGAAAAATTTACTAAAAAATTATTCACAAAAACAAAAAAAAAAAAAAAAAGCAACTCCCTCCCCCTCCCCTCTATCACCTTGAAGGAAAAAAGCACTGGAGCACTGGCTTTACCTAATCTTTGAGCAAGCAGCAAAATATTTCCCGCGCACTCAATCACATCAATGTTTGGTAAACTTTTGTTTTCCGCTTAATTTAGCCTTAAGGGGCGCATAAATTAACTTAATTTTAAACTTAAAAGGGCGCATTTTGTTTTCAATAGTTTTCATTCAACTAAGTTTCATGTATCGAAATTAGTAAATATTTTGTATTAGTAATGTGTGACACAAATGTAGATTTGAAACGAATAACTAAACACCAAAAAAAGAAAGAAAGATAATTAGAAAATTCATTTGTCTCATTCACCAGTTCTCAACCTGAGTGGAGTGGGGGCGCATCCGTGCCCCTCTGGGAGGCGCAATATTAGCAACTAATGAGTTTTCCCTCTAATTTTAGGAAGAAAGTTTTGCAACAGGATACAAAAGAAAGAAAGACATTTGGAAAATGCATTATATGGTTCATTCAGCAGTTCTCAATCTGTGGGGAGTGGGGGCGTGTCCTCCTGGGGGCGCAATATTTGCAACTAATTAGTTTTCCTTCGTAAATTTAGGGTGGAAGTTTTGGCATTTGGTACAAAAGAAAGAAAGAAAGAAACTCAGAAAATTTTTTGTTTCATTTACCGGTTTTAAAATTTTTGCGAGCGGTGCGCTTCCACGCCCCTCTTGGGAGCGCAATATTGGCAACTTTTAAATCTTCTCTCAGAATTTAGGGGAAAGTTTTGAAATTGGTTACAAATGAAAGACATTTGGAGAATTTATTTGGTTCATTCATCGGTTCTCAATTTATAGGGCACGTCCGCTTCCCCCCTAGGGGGCGAAATATTTGCAACTTATGAGTTTTCCCTCCAAATTTTTTACCAGTTCTCAATCTGTGGGGAATAGGGCGCGTTTCCCAGAGGGAGCGCAATGTCCATAACTTATGAGTTCTCCTTCAAAATATAGGGGGGGGGGGGGGGGAGTTTTGGAATTAAGTACCAAAAAATAAAAAATAAAAGAAAGATACTTAGAAAATTAATTTGTCTTATTTATCAGTTCTCAACCTGCGGGAAGTTGCGCAATATCCAAAAACAATAACTTTCCCTGAAAAATTTTGTAATTGGGTACAAAAGAAAGAAAGACAGTTGGACAATTTATTTGGTTCATTTACCGATTCTCAATCTGCGAGGCGTAATATCTGCAGCTTATGAGATTATCTAAATTTAGGGGAAGTTTTGGAACTGAGTACAAAAGAAAGACATCTTAAAAATTTGTTTGTTTCATGCATTAACCGTTTCTCAACCAGTGAAGAGTCTGCGTCTCCCTACCCTAGGGGCGCAATATCATGAAAATTGCCCGTTCTCAACAGCGGATACAGAAATTTTCCAAGTAAGGGGCGATTGATTTTAATTATTTAATCTTTACTATATATACGTATCTTGGTTACACATGTTGATAACCAGGGGCGGCAAATAGGAGGAGCAAGTGGAGGGGCGATCGCACCCCCAAATTTTTTGACCAGAATGGTAAAAAAAATGGATAAATTCAATTTATGTAAATCGCAAATCAATGTTCATTAGAAAAATTCTCGCTGATTCTCAGAAAAAATTAATGAAACTCGACACCATTCCAAACAAGAGCACAAGTGATTTCTGCTTTTTGAATAATGGCTTGGGAATTTATGAAGCAATTGCCGAACGCTGACGTTTTCAGAACAGACAACACTAAAGGAAAATCATGTTTTGGTTTTAACTGAAGAAGTAATCTTCTCCCCATACAGGCTTAACATTTCACACTTGTGTGCTTAGCATAAAGGTGGCGCATACAATATGAGAGTCCCCGTGCAGTAGTGGGTGGCATCATTTTTTACAAGAAAATTCCTTGCTATTTTGCATTCATTGTTACTCTCATATTTTTAATGTATGTTTATCTAATGAGTGTTCATCGCTTACTCCTGCTGGAAACCACATTTCAGCTACTCAACGCATAATATGCTTTCAGAGTCTGATTACCGCACAGGTCAACTATTCCTGGACCTGGGGCCTCAAATTACTTGAAGAATTATGCATATCAATACAATTATACAAAAAATATACATGTATTTTAAAACTAATAAAAAGAAAGTAATGACTTGTCAATAGGAAAAAAAAAAACTTCCTTAAAAAAAACTTTTATTCATTCTATCAGAAGTGAATTTACCATATTAAAATTATGAGGGGCACCGAAGGGGATTCATAGATGCACATGATAAATGATTTACACAGTTCTGTGATCAACAAAGAGGTCCCCAAAAATGCATTCCGACGAGCCTCAAACTTGTAAATCAGCCACTGCATTCTGCTATCGAGTCTTCAGGGTACCTTCGAACCGAATTATTGCTGGCCTAGGGCCTCAGTTTTAGTTAGTCGAGAGTCTGTTAACTGGGACTATTACATTATGCAATCTCAGAGTGATATAAGATGATCTTCAAGAGTTAAAATCATAAATACCCATCTTAAAATTTCAGAGTAGTGATTTAATGCCTGGAAGAATTATTGGGAAACGACTCTTTCAATGGTGAAAAGGCTGATGCCCTTTGACATGCAGGATGGGATATCAATCTATAAGATGATGTTAAGACATAACATTGAATTAATATTTTGTATAAAATAAGATTCAGTTTCGAATGAAATTTATGCACGATTTGATGATAAAAAATTTATCTTGGGTGATTTTGAAGAGCAGAATGTGTGAAAGGTTTTCTTACATAACTTTATTACTTCAATTATTTTTTATCTATTCCAATCAGCTTGGCTAGTAGAAAAAGATCATTATCGTGTCTTAGGAGATTAGAGAATTATTTTTGAAACACAATGGGCAAAAAAAAAAAAAAAAAAGCTTTCACCTTTAGCTGTACTGGAAAAAAAGCACGATTTTTGAAACACAATGGGCAAAAAAAAAAAAAAAAAAGCTTTCACTTTTAGCTGTACTGGAAAAAAAAGCACGACACTGGGCATTGAAGGATTAATAATAGGCTTTCGTTATTAAATTATACATTAAAACTTTACTAAAAGGGTAAAATCTGTAGTATCAAGATATTTTAGAATGATAACTTATATTAAAATAAATTTAAAAAAAATCGTATAAGTTACAATTGTTCTTAAACCCTAATTTTCATTAATATTTAGCTCCTTTTATGATCCCCTCCTTGGTAGCCAATATGTGTTTTTGCTCCTCACTGAAATAACTCATTTTTAAGAAACTCGACCCCCCCCCCAAATGAAATGTTGAAACGCCGCCCCTGTTGATAACAAATGTTTCGGTCTTCAATACTGAAACATTTCAGCAGGAGAAGTCTGACCCCATCCCCTTTCCCTTATTATTATCGAATATCATCTAAAGTTGCGCTTTTTAACATTCAGTAACAAAAAACTGCGGGGAAGGTAACCCTTTATCCTTCTAACATCATCGAAGATTGTCCATAAATTGCATTTACGGGACTTCAATTTCGAAAAATTTTGGGGGAGAGAGTTTAATAATTCCATCTCTTCTATCATTAAAGCTGGCTTGCGGTTGTGCTATGTCTTTATTTTTTTTTAATGTAAGAGACGAACCTCTCCCCTCCCTGCCATCACCGAAGATCGTCAAAAAATTACGTTTTTGGAACTTCAATTTCGAAAAACGTTCGGGAGAGAAGTTCCAAATCCAAACCTTTCCTCAAACGCCAAACGTCATCTAAGAGACACAGTGAAACCTCTGTAAGTTCACCACTTCGGTGCACTACTTTATTGGTCAACTTAAACAGGTGGTCAACTTACAGAGGTTTGATTTACACGATAAAGGCCGTGCCTAAAAAAGGCGTTCAACTTAGACAGGTGGTCAACTTTACAGGTTTTACTGTATTACAATTACGTTTTTAGAATTTCAATTTCGACATAATTTCCATGTGAGAGCAGTGGCGTAGCTACACTTTCTGCCGTCCGGGGCGGTTCTTTAATTTGCCGCCCTTTCTGATGGAAAATATTTGACACATTAAAGAGTCAAAAGTATTTTAATAAACAAGAAAAAAAAAACTTTTTTTTCCTTCTTATTTTTCTTGAAGAAGGAAAAAAAAAGGAATTCAGAGCCCCACCGAAAAATTCCAAAAGTTAAGTCAAAATTTGGAATTTTAAGCAATTTTTTAAAACGGCTTATAGAAAAGATGCTTGGAGTTTTTTCAAAAGTAATAAGTTTTAAAGTCAAATAAGTTTATGCATTCTTTGATGACGTTAGGGGGGTCGGGACTTCTCTAGGAAATTTTCCGAAACTGAAGTGTTAAAAAAGCAATTTTAGGCTATCTTTGGATGCGTGAAGATATTGGGGAAGGTTTCGGGGGCGCTGTCCGGAAAGCTTTTCAACAAAGCTGAAAAACACGTGAATGTAGGCAGTATCTAGTGGTGCAAGGGCCTTCCCTAACTCCTACAAAAACTGGATTTTTTTTCCGAAATATTTTCAAACTTGAAATCAATTTTAGTCTTCTTTTTTTTTTTTGATGACGTTAAAGAGAATAGGGACCGTTCAAGAGCTCTCTGGAAATTTTTCGATGCCGAAGTTTCAAAAACGTAACTGTATGCTATCTTTGACGCTTGACGGCATAAGTTTCCAAAAATGTTGGGGAGTCAGATGGTTTTTTCGTCTCCACTAGAAACTTTTTGAAAATGACGTCCTAAAATGCGACTTCAGCCGTTGTTTGAAGGGACAACGTTATAAGAGAAAGTTCGAAAGGGGGGGTTCCCACCCGAAATCTTTTTCGAAACTGTTGCTCATTTTAAGCTCTTTGCCACTGAAATAATTTGCAGTCTTCACTCAGAAATTTCTAAAAGTGAAATTTAGAGCCAACTGTGATGACATCTGGGGGTCCCTACTTTAGAATGTTTTTCAGGTTTAGGTTTCAAAAACCGAACTTGAAGCTATTTTAGCTATGTCTACTTGAAGCTATTTTGGTCGGCGTTGGATAAGATGGGGATTTTAAAGATCGTAGTTGATGTCCTAAATAAACACTTAGACTATCGTTAATCATTATGCAGGAAAATTCAGAGCTTGACTGCCCTCAGGAACGTGTTGGCCATGAAGTTATAAAAACTCAATAATCAATATTTAGCTAAAAGATAGGATGTGGAGGGATGAGGTGGGCGTTATCTCTTGGAAAAGCTTCGAGACTCAAGGCCTAAAAATGCGCTTTTGGGCTGTTTGGTGAAGAGGGATAGGAAGATTCGGTTACTCTTCCCGAAAAATGTGATATTTATTGACGTTTTAACAACGCAATTTTAAGCAATCTTCGGTGGGTCAAAATTCTCCAGTCTCAAAACACATTTTAAAGCTATCTTTGGCACACTTTAGACAGTGAAATGCGGGGGGGGGGGGGGGGGCAAAACCCCTGTTTTTGGCTATGTGTTTGACCAAATTAAGGGAGGAAAGGGAGTGTTAAGTGGATTTTTTCAAAATTAAACTCTTGAAAATGCATTTTAAGCGTTGTGACAGGTAGGAAAAAGAGCGTACAGGTCGGGGGTAAATTTTCCCCAAAGTCTAAGAAACGCAAATTTAGGGTATCTTTGATTTCTCGAAGGGAATAACTCCATTTTGGATCCGTGCTTGAACGAATCACTTAATGTTGAGAAACTCAGAAGTTGCAGTTCAGGTACGAGCTAGACTCATCCCCTCCCTTTCTCTACATTCGGTACTGCTATATTACTAAATTTGGATGATTCTTTTTTTCACTAAAGAGGTCGAAATGTGAAAGGCTTTGCCTAGAGATCATTTTACTAATTAAAAACCTTTCTTAAGATGAATGATTAAATGTGAAAATTCATTGTACAGAGGAATTAATTGATATAATACAGTAGTACAAGCAATTATTATTCAAGTTGTAAATAATTTTTTTTAATAAAATGAACATAAAATTCATTCCTGTCTTAGGGAAAATTTTGTAGTCAATGACCAATCAAAGCAATTGTTGAAACAGATTATGCTATCCCGAAAATGAACAAGAAATCGCCCACCCATTTGAGACCTCTCTCCTTTTACTCTTGTTGTCACCTTCCTTTTGAAAAAAACTTTTTTTTTTTTTTAAATACGGTGGGTTTTCTAGGAATTTACTTAAAATCAAGCGGTAGCTTCATCATATAACGAAAGGTTATGAAATTTATTGTTTACTCCGTAATAGTTAACCTTAACAGCAAAAAAAAGAAAAAAAAACATAGTCTCTTTACACTACCACCTCCCTCAGTATGTAGCTTCAGACGAAGCAAGAGAAAAAACAAAAAATAGTGCTGAGATGTCCACAAGAAAAACACATGTTTTGTATTAGAATAATTTTATTATCACAGTCGTACTAAAACCTTACAATTCGAAGACCATTTTTTTTTCTTTTTTGCCTCCAGTAATAGATCAAAAGCATGATTTCCATATTGGGAAAACGCGTGAAATTTTTTCGCATCAAAAGTGTGAAGTCGCCCCTAGACAAATGCCGTCCGGGGCGGACCACCCCCTCCCTAGCTTACGCCACTGAGGGAGAGCCTCCTCATTCCTCCTAACGTCTCTTTGAAAGTATCATCGAAGACCGCCTGAAATTGCGTTCATAATTTTTTTCAAAAAAATACACATGAACCCCATTCCTTCCTTTAACATTATGAAATATATTTTAGTGTTTTTTAAGTCTTAAGTTTCGAAAATATCTGGAAGTCGGCCGCCGAACAACTCATTTCCCTAATATCATCAAAGAATAGTCTTAAATTACACTCTTCTTATGTAGCGCAACCAGAGGAGGGGGTTCACAGGGCCCGTCCCCACCCCAGAATGCTGAAGCGTTTTTTTTTAGAATTACTCTTTTTTAGAGAAGAAATGAACATGTCTTGGAGAAAGTAAAGTTATTTAACAAGAAAAAGAAATATTAGGAAAAAACTTTATTTATTTTAAAGAGAAATCTCAGTTGAACACTTTTAACAGTTGCAGATTCTTAGTCAGCTAATTTTTTCCGCCACCCTTCTGAAAATAAGACTGCTGTGTGTGAAGCCCCCCCCCCCCATCCAAAATCATTACAGATAGTGTCAAATTTTGTTTCCTCGCCTTTAATTTTGAAGATTATTCTGGAGGAAGAGCCCCCGAACACCTCGCCATCCAACACCACCGAAAATCGTCTAAGTAGAGATTTTAAATCTTCAATTTCCAGGGGTCTGGTCAGATGATATTTGGGTCCGTTAACGGACCCTTCACAAAAATCCGATCAACCAAAACGGACCTTTCACAAAATCCCGATCAAACAAAACGGACCTTTCACAAAATCCGGATCAACCAAAACGGACCCTTCACAAAATTCTGATAAACAAGAACTGATCTTTCACAAATTGTTTATTGAAAGAGCAAATCTGAAAGCAAAATAAGGCATATTAAACCGATAATTTTTCAAACCTTTTTGAAGTCAAATTAGAGGGATCAGCTATACAAAATCTGCTAATTTTGCAAAGAAAAAAAAATCCGCAGTCTTGCAAGCGATAAATTGCTACTGCCAAATAAATATAATGCTTGTTGTTTCTTTCTTGGAAAGAAATTAACAGCTGAAAATAAGTTTGGTTTTAAATAATTTTGTTTGTTTTATCACAGCTAAGTAGCAGTGGTGTTGTTGTAAACTTTTCTGAAAAGGCGTTGGTAAGCACTTTTCTCCCTGCTGATGATTTAATAAACTATAATAATATATATCAACGAAATGAACTTAGAACTGCAAAGAGATAGTAAGGGTGGGGGAAAAATATGATCGCTTCAGATAGGGTTACCAACTTCAAAATTAATCGCCATTTAGCATCTGGCGTTAATCCTTTATAATGACTTGATTAGAAATTATTCTCATCATTTTACCAGCTAGTCAATATTTGCGTTTTTATGGTGCTGTACAATGTTTAACTGTTATTTTGGGAGAAAATTATATGGGTTTGATTTTTTAATGCTAACAAGGATGATTAACTTAAATAAACTGTTTTACTTGCTGTTTTTTTTTTTTCGTTAGATGTCTACATTTTGAAAAATACAATCTTTTAACATCCGATATAAGAATCATATTTTGTTCTTTTTTCAAGCTAACTTCGCTTTATTAGGATGCAAATAAATGAAAAGTCTCTATTTTTCTTATAACATGCATTTCAAGTTTTTAAAGCAAAATTCCATTTTCTTTATGAGTCAAAAATTAAAATGCTGAATCGATGGCTTAATTTTATTTTTGCTTCAGCTGTGTCCACAGTTATTAATGATATGTTTATCATAGGACTCTAAAATGCAATTTAAAAATAATTTAATCAAAAATATTTCTTTTACAAGCCGTTTTTATACCTTTGATGCCTTCACTTGGAGAATTGCGATCTCTTTGCATCCGCTATGGGAATCCGATTTTTTCAATTTTTGATGTTTAATACACATTGTTAAGAAGTAAACAAAAAAAATCTCTTTTTATTTTTGTTAAAATGACGGAATTTATAAGTTTTAAAGGAAATTCTGTGCTTTTTAAGAGTGTCTTGGGTCAAAAAGTTAAATGCTGCTGAACCCTCGTCTGAATTTTATTTATTTATTATTTTTTTGTTACAATTATTTTAAATGCTGTACCGAAATATTTCTAGTATAATTTAACATAATGTAGAATGGAGATAAATATTGCTACTTGAGGGAGCGATGCCTCCCCCCTGCCAAATACTAGAAAAACACACCAGAATGATATTCTCAACATAGAAGAGGAAAACACTCTACTTTAAGTTTAAATGATGCAGTTTGTGCCCGCTCTAAATTCTAAAATTTCGATTTAACTTTTTTTTTTTGCGAAATTATTTGATTTTTCACAAAATTAATTCACTTTTCACAAAATTATTTTATTTTTCACAAAAAAACGGACCCTGCAAAAAATTCTGGACAGACCCCTGATTTCAAAAAATTACCAGGCCCACAGCCCCATTTTTAAGAGTTCATGTTCGAAAAATTTATGGGGAAGGGCCCTCGAAATCTATCCCTCTAATATCAATAAAGAATGATAAAAACTGTTTTCAAAACTACAGTTTCAGTAGTTTTAAGGGGAAGGACCTCTGAATTTATTCCTCTAACATCATTGAAGAACCTCTAAAAACTTTGTTTTAAGGACTTCAATACCGAAAAATTTCCAGAGGAGAGTACCAGGAACTCCCCTTCCTTTAATATCTTCTGATTGTTAAAAATTTCGTTTTTGGAGCTTCAATTTTGAAACATTGAGTGGGGTGGTAAATGGACTCAAAATATCGATCGGAGACATTTCCTAAGCCCCATTTCTTTATCAACAAATCTTCAAAAAATGCAGTCTATAATCACGTTTTTAAGACATAAATTTCAAAAATTTTCTGGGGGGATGAGGCCGAAAACTTGCTTTCCTTAATATAACCAAAGATCATCTCCCAGTTTTACCTCCCAACAGCCCTGTTAGTTTTTGTACGAGTGTGTATATATTTCAAATATATGTCTGAGGGGAGGGAAAAGAAAATGATAAACTATTTTCAGGTTGCGCCACAGCTCTTCTTGGAACTTCAAGAGAACTTGGAACTTCTTTTCGGGAGAGAGTTTTGAGAACCTCTATTTTCCCCTTACGTCAATGGATGGAATGCAATCGCGTTTTTAGGACTACAATTCCGAAACATTTTTGAAGAATCCCAACCCTCCTTCCCTTACTTCATCAAAGATCTTCTGAAATTGCGTTGTTTTGAATTACAATATCTGAAATTGGTCGGTGGACAGTCCCTCAAAGGATCACCCCATCGTCTCTCCTTGCATCCTTGCTAGCCCTTTCTATTTTTGCATTTTGTTAAAGGCAGTATTACATAAAACCATTGTTTACTGAAAATGCTATGCGCATCAATTACTTTTTGTGCAATAATAAATCAATCATTGTTTTACGTTTTTTTTTTTTTTTTTGCTGGGAGGAGAGGAGTGTCAACACTCCCCTCATTTGGTGGTGTCATTTGGTGGACGTCATTTGGTGGTGTCAACACCAGTAAATGACGTCCTAGGTGTCATCCGTTCTGGGAACTCTACAATGAAATCACATTATGTTCTACATTAGTTTATTTAAATTATTTTTTGTTTCCAATAGCAATGAATTTTTACTTGATATTTTTTTACCAAACGGAAAAATAACTGAATATTCAAAAGTAAAGACGATGTGGATAGCAAACAAAAATGTGATTTTTCCTCCTTTTGAGGGGGGGGGGGGGGCGAGCGCCGAAGTTGGAAAAAAATTGCCCCTTCTTGAGCCGAATCCTGGATCCGCACCTGGCGGGAAAAGAGGACCATTTGGGAGCCCTGAGATATTTAACTTCAAAAGTCGTAAATCTTAATCCAGAGTCCGTACTCAAATGAGAAGTGATTTGTGAGCCTTCGCAGAGTCCCAAAAATAAAACAAGGGGGAAAATAGTCACTTTTTCATAAACTTTGAAATTAAATATCTTTGCACCGCTTCTAGCTATACAGTCGACGCTCATTATAAAGACCGTCCCACTATAACGACCAGTGGCAAAAATCCCAACTTTGTTCCTATGAACACTACGTTAATTTGCCTTCGTTATAACGACCATTCTGTATCGTCTAATCCAATACAACGACCGAATTCAGCGAACGCTATTTCGGGTGTTCTTCCCAATAAAACAAATTTGTAGCTTGAAATGGCCTTGATTATTGTTTACGGACATCTGCCTGAAGTTTTCAATGTCAAATCCAACTTTGAGAGGGGGTGCGCGTGGATTACCATTCATCGCAGCTAGCACAAAGAAAAAAAAAAAAAAATAGGAGGAAAAATCGAGAAATTTCCAGGTTCCTAAGAAAAGGGAGTTAACAGATGTGTTGGTAGTTTGGTGTTTGAATCTAGCGGTTTTTAAGATTTGCGGTTCTCGAGGAACTTTTAAATGTTTCTTTGAAAAGAAAAAAAAAAAAAAAATAATAATAATAGTAATAATAATAATTTATCACCTATATCTGAAACGGAAAATAATGCTTTGCAAAAATCTGTTTCTGGTTTTATCTTCAGAAAATGTAGTGGTAGCAGTAACATTTTCCTCCTCGATATTTTCTACTTTAAAATTTCTATAATGTTCTGTCATAGTATTTTGCACACGATTTTTCTAAAAATTCCTACGATAAAAACAATTTGGGCATTTAACTGGAATGTTTGAAAAAGTACCATTTTTTTACGGAACAACGGGGCATGCAAGATGACTGTGTATATATTTTTTAATTATACCTCTTATAACGACCACTCGTTATAAAGACCTTTTTCTCTGGGACGGAGATGGTCGTTATATCGGAGATGGTCGTTATATCGAGCGTCGACTGTATAATAAAAATAAACGCACTTTTTTAAATGTTTTTTATGCTATTTAATTTATCAATGATAATTTTACTTGCAAGTACAATCGGCGCTTTTGGGCATGAAGCGAAAACTTAAAAAACGCACCTAGAATGCAAGATGGCACTGCGAGTTCTCTTAGCATCCGGCCATATTTTGGTAGACAACGCGGCAAAAATACATTATATCTAATCACAAACATGTATAAAAATAGTGCTTTGTTTAAACAAACATAGATGGAGGCAGAAGGAAGGGAGAACCTTGCTCTGATAGAACTGTGAAACCTTTGCTGGTCTCCTTTTTTGATCAGGCGCAGAGGGAAGGAGAGGGGGGTGGAGAGTCATGCTTAAGTGACCAAAAATAGCTTAAAACTAGCATCTGGGGACTTCTATTCCGGAAAATTCGTCCATGACCCTCTCCTTAACCAGACGCTTCCTTAACCAGACGCTGGATCTTGCCCTTGTTTTTGATAAACGCTCATTTCAATTTTTAATGAAAAAAGACTAATTTTTCCCAAACTTGTACCCCAACAGGATTTACTGTGATATCACTTGAAAGCCAACTTTTTGGTTGATTTGACAGATTGTAGCTCTAACGATAGTTTTTGAAAATGCTCATTGCAGATTTTAGCACCAATTCAACCTTGAATATTTCAAATGTTTCAAAGCATGTAGCTCGCTGAAAAATTTGACTATCTTGTTAAAAAAAAAAAAAAAAAAAAAAAACATTTAATAGGATTTTGTCTGATTTTTCTAAATATGCATTCATTTTGTGTTTTGGTTTTTTAGGAACTTCAGAAAGTCTTTTTTCTCAGAAGTTTCTTTTTGGACTCATTTTTTCCCATCTACACATAACTCGGTTACAGTTAGGTATTTGGACAAGATGATGGGCAGTTCTATGCTCCACTTGGGCTCTTCTATCTGCACCTTTCGTTTGGCTTACGTTTTTTTTTTTTTTTTTTTAAATTTTATAATGGGGAACCGAACTTTTAACGGCCTGTTACAAGTAAAAACTGAAGAAAACTAAAGTTTACGTTTCACAAAATCTTGCCCCTGAGAACCATTCTGTTAGAAGAATTGCTCAAATGTTCCAAGTTTTTCGATTTGGTGTTCACCCTGCACAATTTTACAGTGAATGGAATAACATTGGGGTCATATTAAGGCATGGGCAACTGGGGCAAAGGTCCAGGGCACCAGAATTCGGGGGGTGATTTATGTTGCATAAAAGCAAGATGTGAATATTAGATTTATAAAAAAATCTCTCCTTAACATTTTAAGCGAGTAGGAGGGCACCAAAAAAAAAAAATCATTCCCAGAGTTCTCAAAAACCATGAGCCCTGAAGAATGTAAATCAGAAAAACATTTCCATTTACTTGAAACAAAGCAATTGTTTCTAAATAAAAAAAAGAAATAAAAACAAAAGAAGAATATTAAGAATCTTTAATTACATGCTCCTTAAACAGAAAACTGTTTTACATAGTATGCTAGAAATTTTCAAAATGAATGTTTAATTCAAATATTTACATTTTAAAGTACAAAACGAGAAAGAAAATCATGTAATTAAGGCAATGGTCCCATAATATATATATATAAACATGCATACATTCAATAAAAACTTTTATGTAGAAAAAGAATAATACATATCTACATAAGCAATACTTCTGGAGCATTCAAATGGTCTCTTCTGTACACTATTTGTTGAGCATGAATCTGCTAGACATTTCAAAATTTGAAAAGGAAAAAAAAACTCATCCATATTTGTAAAGCATTCACATTAAAAAACCTACTAGCATTTTATAGGAAGGGAGAAATTCCCCCATAACAATTTTAAGTTAAGAAGGAAGATTAACATGCAAAGCTACAATTTATTCCAGAAAAAAAGCTGATCTTCAAACGGAAGAAATTAGATGAAAATGCAAAGCAAAGAACTGTTTTCGAAAGAGCAAGAAGAATAATCAGGGGAAAAAAAGAAAAAGGAAAGAGGAATTCATATGTGAAGCAGATAATACTTGTAAATACTCCCATAGATACAAAACACAGTTTGTTACGAGAATTTTTTTTAGACATCAAGAAAAACTTCTTTTGGCAGTTTGATGTTGATGACTTTTCAAAGTTTTCTGAAGAGATATCACAAATTGTCTGAACAGAATGGCCCCAGATTCTTCTCTTAGGAATATATGAACTAATTCTTACTCACTTAACTTCGATAAAAGAAGAAGTTTTTTATTTAAAAAGTGGAAATGTAATGCATCTGTATCAAGTATGTTACATGCTTTTGTGATTTAAAAAAAAAAGGCATTTACAGAAAAATCAACAAATATGCAGAATAATTTGTTGTCCCGAACTATAGAAAATAAATTTATGAACTTCATAGCTAATAAATAATTTATTAAATGCAGAAGTCAAATTGATAAACAAATACAGCCATAAATTTTCAAAGTATCAATGTAAATGAAGTTGAAATAAATAGAGAGAACAAATGATAAGGAATAACATATTAGTAAAAGTATCATTTCATAAAATTTACAAATGTTTAGTGAAAAATTAAAATATAACATGTTAGATCCAAAGTGTATTATTGTGCCCAAGTGGGGAAAAAAGGAAGAATTCATAGAAAGAAAACAACATCGACAGTTATTTTTTACATATGTAAATAAATAATGACTCCATAGTTTAATTTTACATTTGTATCATTCATTATTTTTTAAAATACCCCCCCCCCTTTCCCTTTATGAGTTAGTCATGGAACTCCAACCAGGTTGTAAATAGAAAATTAAGTTATGCAGCACTAACAGGGCAAAAAGCATGTATTACTTGAAAATAAAAAAAGCAAGAGTTCAAAATATCAAAATATGATATTTTGATTAGATAAATACAAAGGACATGCTAAAAAACGAAAAAAGAACTTCAGTTATGCTGAGAAAATTGAACAGCATACAAGTGACTTTATTGGAACTTTGTAAAGTTACAAGATGCATGATAGAAGAAGTGAATATACACTTTACACAACTTCTTCTCAAATTTTTAGAAGAAATCATCACATAGGTTACAGAAGAAAACCAACCCTCAATACACATCAAATTTGGAATTATTTACACATTCACATTGATAACATACACAATATCCATGTCATTGAAAACTTCAACACTACGGTTAATTGGCGGATCACCAGGCAAAGGACCAATTAGAGCGGACATGCTCTGATGATGAAAGTCATTTGTTCGGTCCAAATACATGACTACCATTTCCACTCTTATTTCTGGTCTAGTTGAAGGTTCTGTACCACATTTCATGCATAAGGCGCCACCTTTAATTTGACGATTGCTAGACTAGATAAATAAAAGCAAAGAAATTTAGCTGTTTAATATTTAAAGCACATAATTTAAAAAGAAACAGGATGACTACAAATTTGAAAAAGATTTTCAAAAACACTTTAACTTTGCTAACTAACACAAATTCAAAAGAAAAAAAAATGTTTTTGTCTTGTCTGAAAAGGCAATGTAAACATTTTCTTGAACTGAAGCAGTGGCAGAACTTTCAAGCAATGTTTGACTCATAGTACAATACCACCTTGTTTTTCCAGCCTTCATTAATCTGAATTAAATTAGTAGATTTTTGTAAAAAAATTAAAGTTCACATAAATATTAATTTTAAATTATGATAACAAAAACGGAGCTATAAGTACGCCAAACATTCATTTTTTATTTTGATTGATTAATGTTAAAGCCTTTGGGTGACTGCTTCATTCAAACACCATTTGTTTGAGACAAAAGTCAGGTGATTAATTCTTTAATTAATCACCTGTCTAATTAATCACCAAGTGTTTTTTGTTACAAAACACTTTTTGTTATCATAATAAATGGTAAGCTCCCTTATTTAAGGATTTGTTTTGCTTATCCAGATCAGGGTTCTCACTCATATTTAAAAATGAAATTCCCGGACTTTTCCAGATGAAATTCCAAGTGATTTTCAAGTTTACAGCTTTGTATAAGCTTATAAAAATTATGATTTCTTTTGGAACACCAGTAAAATCAAAGTCTTAAGCATTTTAATATCAGAATTTTAAAGTTTTTTCTGTAATGATTCTTCTGGCTGAAATGGTAAGTCTTTGGTTAAGTATGCACTTAAGATCTACATTTCTTCTGGTTTCAAAGCAGTGGCTAAAGAACATAGTAGCCAACTTACTGTAGCTCTAAATGATACAAAAGATAGTTTTATTTTTCCGTATATTTTCAATTTCCCAGGTTTCTGACAAAATTAATTATCTCCTGACTTCCTTGATCAAAATAAAATTTTCTGGCGACTTCAAAGTTTCCCTGACCAATGAGAATCATGATAGATTTTTGATTCTCTGTGCTGTCTTTGGCTCCAGTTATTCTGGATCAACGAGGTTGTACAGTAAATACAAATAACTTATTTTCTTATCAGTAATTTAAAAAAATTACATCAATAATACCAGAAATTAAAACTTTTAAAAATATTGTAATTTTTTTACATGAATGAATTAACCTTTCAGCTCTGAAGACTTTTATTGCACAAGTTATATCTATGCAGCATAATTTTTACTCTAAATGATGAACTAGCATATAGGTTACATTGCTAAATTCTGATTGCATAGAAATTTATAAAGCATAAGTCACAATAGCAAAAATATTAAAGTGAATCAACAAAGGAAAGAGATAGTAATTACCAAAAGATTTTGTCGACGCTTTAGAACCAGAGTAGTATGAGGTACAAAGTCTTCTTGACAATTGATGCATTTTAATGATGGTTCAGATTGCAAAACACTTTTTGATGATACAGGATACTCAAACTTTTCCTAAAGAGTTAATTTTTAAAAAAAAATCAAGTTAATGAATGCCTTACTAACAATTAGTAACTATTTTTGGATTTCCAATGAAGTTTAAATACAAATTGGTTTCATTAGAACAAAATACTACTGGAATTTTTAGTTTATTTTAGTTATGTTGCTAAATAATTTATATGTAAAAGTAAGGGAATTTATTTAGATGTTATTATGAAAAGTGCTGGTATCTGAAAACCAGACGGTTGCAAATTTTTATTTGCTGACTTTCCTAAAAGAAGATAAAAATACACATGTGCTGTTTAGATGAATAATTACATCATATTTTATGCATGTGCTTTAAATTTGCACAACAATTGATGAATGAAACAATGTTAAACAATGCCAGAGTTTTTAAGTTTCCTTTATAATACTTTTTAAAAATCTGTATACACTGAGCAATTGACTTCAGTTGCCAATACTGATATTAAAATTAACCATTTGTGTCACAAGGTTGCTTGATTGTTTACACACACACACACACACAAAGACAGAAAGTTCTGGATAAAAAGGCTATTAACAATAAAAATGTAATGACCAAAACTTAAAAGTCATCTTGTGACTGGCTACTAACCAAAATTTTAAGTTTTCAGTTTGAATAAGGAGAAGGACTTTGAGAAGATAAGAACAACAAAATGAAGATGAATCTCAGGATCAAAATAAAAAGTAAGGGATAAAGGTTGCACTGACTAAGAAAAAAATCAGAACATGTGGAATTTAGAATTTTCAAGAGGAATTTTAGAGCTAAAGTTGAAAAATGATTTAAATCATTGGTTTAAAATAAAATCATTTGATTTAAATCAAGACTTAAATCAGATTTAAATAATCGACACCCTGTTATAAGGCATACATTGCCAGCTTTTCAGTTAAAATTACTATGTACAAAATTAGTTGATACTGTTTTGAAAAGCACTACGACTATGAAGGAAACAAATCATGCTTTCAATTTAAAAAACATGGTAAACGATAACCTTAAACTTAAATACAGTAGACCCCCCATTTTACGCGGTTTTAGATTTGACACCGTTATTTATATTTCACACGGAAGAGTTTCGGTTTTATGCGGATGCGGCAATGCAAACAGATAAAATGTTCCCCTCTTTCAAAATCCAAACTTCTAAAGATTACACCTAAAAAAAAAGTGCATTTTGGTGTGCTAATACTCGAGCTTGGGCCACTGGAGACATTTTATGGGATTGCTTCCAGCGCTCTTTCCAGGTTATTAAACTCACACAATTCAGAACTCACAGGATACCGACATTGATGACACAGAACGAAAAATGTTAACATTGAAAATTTTGAGTCATTCCTTGACAATAGAAATGATCTTTCTGATTTGTTCGTGAAGGAAGATTCCAACATGGAAATGATGCAAGTGATCATGGATGCGTTAATGCTCTGCAAAGGACTACAGAGAAAAATTCTTAATAACTGCCAAAAGACTATCATAGCCAGCTCCTTTTTATAATCAGAGCACAAAATTAATTTATGTTTTCTTTTATAAATGTTGTGTGTAGAAAGATATAAGTACATATTAAACTTATTATACAATTAGTCATCACTAAAATGAAGTTTTTTTTTATCTATTGAACCTAACCCCTATTTTACTATGCAGTTTTGATTTGTGCGGTATTTCCGTGGAACATAACTCCCGCATAAAGCGAGGGTCTACTGTATTATAGATTAGTTTGAATTAAAAATAAATAAACAAATAAACTAAAAATAAATAATATAATATTAAATGAACAGATATAAGAAATATAATTTGCAAGTTGCATCACATTTTAATATTTAATTTTCCAAAATGTATATTATGGACCTCCATATAAATAACCCAGCAGTTGTCCATCAAGCTCATTTAGAATTAATTGATGAAATTAAAATAAAAAAAACTACTTTACATTCTAAAGAGGTCTCATGAAAACAATGAAAAGATAAAAAAAATGTAAGGATAAGAAAATTGTTTGCAGAAACATGTTGTAGTCAGATGAGAATATGTTGATGAACATGCAATCAATATTGACCAGTAAATTGATACATTTTCTTTTGAGACAAATCAGTCTTTTCAAAATGTAATGATTAAATTAACAAACAAAAAATTAAACCCAAGCTTTGATTTTTTTTTTTTAAATAAATATAGAAATCAGTTAAAAAATTTTAAAAGGAAATAGAAAAACTAATGAGAAAAAAAATTTCTTTTAAAATTTTTAACAAAAATATTTGATGAAAAAAAAAACAAGCTTTTAAGGTTCAAAGGGCAAAAAAAAAAAAGAAATTTAGGAGGCCTAAAAGGGAAGAAAGAGTTCTTCAAAGGGGCTTTGAACATGACTGTAGCTAAAGACCAGTAAATTTTAAAATTTCAACTATGACAATACTTGCCTGAGCTATATGAAGAACTTTAAGCAACTTTTCAGGAAGCAGTAGAGATTTTTTGGCTCGAGTTAGAGCAACATACAATACACTAGTTTCTTCAGACCATGCTGGATCTAAAAAATCAATATGTGCAACAGCACCTTACATTATATTCACTAAATAAGGATAAACTAATCTCCTATTCTTACAATAATGCACTAAAATTACTGTACTTTGTCATGTATGCCTAGTCAATTACTTTTTTTTCCCATCTAATAAAGATTATAAAACAATTCTAATATGCTTTGCCTTCAATTTAGGAATTGAGCCGCACAATATCTATGAACTCTCACTGGTGAGATAAATTTACTTCATCTAACAGTTTGTTAGCACATTCAGCTTCAATGAGATGACACCTGCCTCCAGTTCAGTTATTCCCTATTCTAGACTGACAAGTCCAAACTAAGACAAAATAGCAGTGTGTGGATGGGATAACCCGGCTGTCGGTATGTTGCATGAAATTTAAATATTTTTTTACTCTAACAATGACAAAAATTTAATATGGTATTGTTTTCAATGGTTTCACACACTTATTTTCAGGGTGAAAAATGGATTACAGAGCCTCCTAATGCTAATAAATAATTATAGTATTCCACCCTAATGGAATTTTTAAATAAGAATTGTGGGAGAAAAGAGGATCGATGTTCTATGCAACATATCCAAGAAAGATTAACGTATTTTTTATGTAAGTTCATAAGATACATATATACATAGAAACTAGTATACATAGTATATATACATAGAAACTAGTACATAAAAAATAAAGTCAGGGTTCGTACTCAATTTCAAAAACAAAATGAAGGAGTTTTGGAGGAGTTCTGAAGGAGTAAAATGAGATTTTGAAGGAGTAATAATAGCAGACTTGCCAATCTTATGAAAAGAAAAAACGGGAGATCCAGTCAAAGCTTTAAGGGAGAAAAAGGGAGATTTTAAACGACGCTATACTAAGTAAAAAACATTGTTATAACAAGTATTTATTTAATTTTTTCATGAAAGAGAATTCACTCGTATAATCGCTCTTTTTGTTTGTAGATTTTTTTTTTTTCAGACATCGCTAAAGATGAATGTTAAACTACAACGCACGCTGTAGATCATGGTGAAAACATGCGGCGCAGTTAGCATGTGTCTGAAAACTGAACGATACCGCGAAAACGGCAATGGCGCATGCGTGAGATAGAAGAGGAAGTGCGAACGTAGAGTTAAACCAAAATACCATCTCCGGAAGCATTTCGGTCGACACTCCGAACGCACCCATCGGATGTTTGCCACTCACCTTGCGTTCGACAAACCTCACCGGTCGATCGGTAAGTAACTGGTTACTAACCGCAGCGTTCTATGATCAATCGGTTACCGCATCCGTTATCATTCTAAGCAGTTGATTGGTTGATTGGAGCACGTGATCATTAGCTGTCACATGATTAACTAACCGGTCATGCTCGTCGAACATGAGCTCACTGAGCAGTGCAGGTTTGCTCTGCTAGCCACGCCATCTATTAGGGCTGTGAGTAACTGTTTTAAGGAAGAAAATTAAGTTTAATTTTAAAAAAAAGAAAAAAACCCGAAAAAAATATAAAAACGGTAGAAATGGATACTCAAACGTACAACCGGGAGAATGGAGTAAAGAACGGGAGTCTCCCGTGAAAAACGGGAGAGTTGGCAGGTCTGTAATAGGCTACTCTTAAATGATGTTGCATTTTTTTTTTCCAACATTTTCAACTCCCTTCCCCTTTGTCAAAGTGTCAAACTTCACCTTGCTACTCCTCTTGTCATATGTCATATCATTATAATAACTGAACTGTGCGATGTCAATTTTTGTCAACATCTCTCTTCCCCTTGTCACAATTTCATGAATCCGTCTCTCCCTCAAGGCACAGGCCCGACGAGAGACAAAGTCAGCCTAGTTGGAAACTAGGGGCCAGCGACAATAACGCAAAAAAAAAGAAGAAAAGAAGAAAGGAAAAAGAATAAAGAAAAAGGGGGTGGGGAACTCCAAAGAAGAGAGAACATAAAGTTTAAGTGAAATTTACTCTTTTGATATTTACTTTTATGGCACTTAAAATAGAGTTAATTGTTTTCTAGTAAGCAGTTTCAATTTTTTTTCTTCTTTTGTTCCGTTTTCTTTTCTCCCCCCCCTTTTTCTTCTTTTCCCCTTTTCTTTTTTTCTTCTTTTTTTTGGGGGGGGGGGACGGAAGGGGCTTGGTGACATAACTGACAAGGGAACCTGTTAACGTATCCTTGTTAATGTGGATGACCCTTTTTACAATACCATAACTGCGATTTACTAAACAATCGCTTTTTTAACACAATCACTAATTAAGAGTACATCTTAAAAATGCTTATGTATTTTTAAATAATAATTAGACAAAGTGACTTTTGCTGCTGAGAGTTTGGTGGAGGGAAAAGCAACAATCAAAAAATTTGAAAAAATAGCCAAGCACCATTAAAGCATGTTTTACTACACTTATGAAATGTCTTAGTCATCTAATAATATTTTCAGCTTCAACATCAATGATCAATTTGTAATTCTCATCTTTTGAAAAATATAAATATACGAAACTACTATATAAAAATCGTCCTTATACCTTTGCACTTGTGACGATGTTAAGTTGTCGATCGAAGCTACTGTCATAGAAGAAAATTTTGTAATCTTGAACTAAAAAGAAGGAGTTTGATGGGCCCTTCAAAAAAATTTCCTGAATGAAGGAGTATTGGAGGAGTTTTGAAGGAGCGTACGAACCCTAAAAGTGTAACTTTTTTTTTTGAAATTCAACTCAAAATTTTAGAGGTTCAACTGTAATAAAAAGTGAGCTCTTCACAAGACACATTACGTACGCATTACAATACACAAAACTGAAACAAGGATAAAAAATAAGCTAGGGTTTCAGCATTTAACTTTTGACAGACACTTTTAACGAATACTGAATTTCGTTTATTTATTTTTTTTTTTAATCAGAACAAAAGAGATTTCCTTTTCTTTTGCCTTGTAAAAAAACTTAGTAAGCATCAAAATGAAAAACAGAATCTGATTCTCATCTCGATGCAATTGCATTTTTCAAAAAGAAGGTGTTATAAGCAAAAAGAATGCAAAAAAAAAAAAAAAAAAGAATTGTTTAAATAACTTCAGAATTGCATTTTCTTTTTTTTTTGGGGGGGGGGGGGGTCTACTAAGGTCAATCTTTCTAATGACTGACAGTCATCGACTATTAAAAGAAAGTTAAACAGAAAGTATTTATTGTACACAAAGAAAACAAATTGCTATAAATAATATGGATGCAACCTATTTTTTTTAAATACTTACTATTTATATCAACAGGCACTTTTCCAATTTGGTAATCATCTGTCAGAGAAACAGTATCAAATTCTAAACCTTTGGCTTTGTGAGCAGTAGAGAAAACAATACCTGCAATACATTCATGCAAGTTATCAATCTGAAGTAAAAGGGGGAAAAACAGTCAATGCAACTGAATTTTAAAACTGTTTTTGACTTTTAGAAATTTCAGTTCACAAAAAGTTTTATTCTGAGACACTTAAAAAAAGGGTGTCTTAACCCCTCAACTGCTAATGCCTTAACTGCCCTGGACATACTTATATATGCAGCACGGTAGAATATTCAAGTAAAAATTTCACCAAAAATATTTGACTTGTTGAAAGCCATTCTGCTGTTAAATTCAACTCTCTTTTTATATTTATATCCATCTATGTGTGTTAGATAGTTGAAAACAAACGATGTGTAGGACTATTAAACATAAAAATATTTTATATTTTTGAAATATTATTAAAGTATTTTATACGAATTATCTAACCGACTTATTTTTTTTTACAAAGAAAACAGAACACTTCTGATGCTCAACACTAGCTGTATGCTTTCTAATACTTGCCCTTTAGTGTTGCCGTCAAACCAGTGGTACGGCTTAGGGCCAAGACCGCAGTGATACCCTGTGGAAGTATACAGACAATAGCATTTTAACACTATTACTGCAGTGAAGGCAAAACAAATCCTGAGATTTTACAATTAAAAAAATCATAAGTTACATAAAGAAAGTAAAAACATTTCCAACTAAAACTAATACAGTTTTTTAAAGTTATTACAAAGAAAAAAAAAAGGAAATGACAACTAAAAACCTACTGGCAAGTTCTATAGGATGACTGCATTTTTCTTTTATGGTCTTAATGTAATCCACAATTTTGTAATCATGCGCATTGATAAGCTCAATTTTAGCAAGAAGATCAGGATCGTCTGCGTTCTTGGCATAGTTATTTAAATCAGCAAATGTTTTGAACCTGGAGATGAACTTGTCTTTTACAGGAAATTTTGAGTCTGAAAATAAACAAGAAAAATTAGGCCTCAATAACTGAATATTAGAGCAAGTAACTTCTTTTTTCACATCAAGGAACTAAAACTACAGAAGAATTATTTATAAGTAATAGAAACATAATAAAACAACACAAATAGCAATTGTCTTTAACTTAACACATAAAATTACGAAAATTTCAATTTAAGCCATGGACAAAACAACTGCTAAATTTACAAAATCAAAAACAAGAGGATCGAAGCATTCAAAATAGAAAAAGAAAAAGAGAAGAAAGAAAAACTACATGATAAATGAAACAAGATTTTTTATGAGCATATTTTCATATTATTGATATTGTTTAAATAGCAATAAAGGTAAAATTAAACTCAATCAAAATAGTTGATATGACTATTAGTCAATCAGTAACAAGTTATTTCTAAAACAAAGTTTTCTCTTCAACATTAACAAAAACATTAGGGTAAAGAAGTCTACCATTGAAAGACTGCACCCAAATGAATAAAAGAACCTATCTTTTCTTTTTCAATATGATTTCAAAGGGTTATATTCTTAGATGAATTAATAACAGCATTCCTTTTAAGTAATTCCAAAAGGGCAACATCTAGAAAATTTTATGGTTTGTCTACTTTTTAGAAGTGTTTGTTTATTGAGTTGCTGTATCACTTTTTATTTAATCTCCTAAAGAAACTTTAAGCAGAACAGTATAAGTTATCCCTGTTCATATATATATATATATATATACAGAGTGTTCCGTTTTAACCTCCAAGACCTTTATTTTCGCAACCGTTAGTCCTAGATGTATACTCCCAATTGCAAAAATGTTCAAAATCAGATGCAGGGTTAAGATATTGAAAGTTTGAAGTAAAAATAAAAATGAGTCAAAAAATACAAAATTTAACTTTTTATATGGGCCCTACGTCCCCTAATTAATATTTAGAGAAATAATCTCCATAGAAAACTATTAGTGACACAAAAATCTCGGCATTTGTGCGACAAAAACTGAAGGAGATATTCCATTTCAAAATTTTAAGGCACCATACAGAAGATGAGAATGGAACTTATCACCCTTTTCGAAGAATGGCAGGTTGTCAAAGTAGAAAATCAAAGTATTTATATTTTAAATTGCTGTTCAAAAATAAATGCAAATATTATGCCATGATTCGCAAAAAGACACTACAAAACCTCAAACAATTTGAAAAAATCACACTTTATGCACACATATGATTTTAAATACTTGTTAACCGCTATATTTTCCCCCTAAAGGTGTTATTGAAGGCTAGTGAAAAGTGGTGTAAGTCACAAAACGCTGCGTTTCCTATCTCGGTGAATATTGGTTGTACTAATTCCAAACTTTTTGTGCTGGAATTATTTTTTAATGGAAATTATTTCACTAAACATAAGTTAGGGGACCTGGAGCCCGTATAAAAAGTTAAATTTTGTATTTTTTGACTTATTTTTATTTTTACTTCGAACTTTCAATATCTTAACTCTGCATCTGATTTTGAACATTTTTGCAATTGGAAGTACACATCTAGGACTAACGGTTGCGAAAATTAAGGGCTTGCAGGTTAAAACGGAACACCCTGTATATATATACAGTCAGACCTTGAATAGGAATTCTATGTCATGTCTTGTCAGATATATGGTCAAGGTTTTAATATATTAATCGCTTATAAGGTTACTTCTGTCTGATTTCTTTAAATGATTTCAGTGCTTAATAGATTCACTTCCAAGAATTTCGGCGATATACGATCCTTAAAAAGTGAAATGTTGTATTCCTATTAACGTAGCATGTAGTGCACCGAATGCAGTAGAAAGTGAGTATTAAGACAGTGACACTAAAATATAAAGCAATAACGAGGGCACTCAGAGTGTACATATTGCACTTTTTTACCAGTCATGAGAAGTCAAAGAAAATTTTCAGAAAACAATTAGAAACATTGTGTTTAAATTTACGAAAAACCCTATTAGTCAGGTATTAATTATAATTTTGAGTTAGGTAAGTTGCACATCAGTCCTCTGCTTGGGCACATTTGTAAGCAGCTTTACTCTACATGAAAGTTCTAAAAAAATCATTTTTAAAATTTCTTATTGATTCCAAAGGTTTTGATTGATTCAAATCTATTAAAATAGTTATAACCTAATTACTGATATTTTTGAATGTTTTAAGTTTTGAAAAGAATTAAGGTATATACATGTTTATTCTTTACACACACGTTATAAAATATATATGAATCGGTTATAATGTCACCCCGCTTATAAGGTCATTTTCGTGAAGTCCCAAGGGGTGACCTTATGTCGAGGTCTGATTGTATATAACTAAGCATATCAATGAAAATGTTTTTAATATCATGTATGAGAAGTCAGTTTTTAACAATAGTATGAATCTATGAAAATAAATTTGAGCATAATAGTTCATTTTACTGATAGCTTATTCTAATTACTATTTATTAGTATCAACACAGTTCTTTAAAAAGAATTTCTTCATTAAAATTTAGAGCTTTTGAAGAAATCAGACACAAATCCTGAGGAGGGAGGGGAGAGGTCATGGAGGTCATTATCTCCTTTAAATGAACCAAAAATAGCCTAAAACAGCATTTTTGGCAGTTTTTTTTTCCCTCTTCAATTTCGACCAGAATTGTTTATATGATCTCTAAAGGAATTGAATATTCCTTTAGAGATCATATAAATAATTAATCACACAAGTTCCAAATATTAATTTGCTGCCAGTTTTTCATTTTATGAAAAATTCTTTTAAAAAATTTTTATCAACTTTGTAATCCATTAAAATTAAATATTGAAAAATTTATGAAACAGAAAGCTGTAACTAAATTTCTATTCTTTGTTTAGAGAATTTAAAGCTGAAAATTAATTTCTGAAACATTTTTGGTGACTTGCACAAGATAGATGGGGAAAAAATTAAAAACCTAAAACAATATCCAATATCAAACAATATTTATTTGAACTCTGAAGGCGATTGCTAAGCACTTCAAAAAATTCAAAACCTGTTAAGAATGTAAAATGATTGCACATTTCAATACATAGATAACAGATGTCAAGTTTGAACAAAAAAATGAAGGATGGAAAAAAAAAGAGTTTGATTTTATAAACCTACTTTAATTATCTTTACATCATTTAAAATACATAAAATTGATGGATAACAGTACATTATAGTCATCTTATAACTCTTGAACAATGTGATTCCATTCTGAGAATAATACATATAACGTCAGAGATGAGAGACAAAAGGTGATTTTTTGCATTATTATGGAGTTAATTCATGTCTGAATGACATAGTTCCATGAAATGGGTGATTTTTGTTTGAATACTTGCCAACAAATACCTCAAATCATTTACTAAAGAGAAAAAAAGTCAGAAAAGGGAGGGAAGAACAGAATGCTCTACAAGCTGGGCAAACAGAAGATTTTTCTCATTTGACTAGAAAAGTAGATCTGTGAAAAAAAGCAAGTCCCCTGTCAAAATAGATGGTTTGGCAGGCACAATGTATCACAGCTGTTAATGCTAATTCCAGGGAATAAAAAGTGAGGAGGGATTGTGAATGCATCACAAAATAAAAAGAAATATTTGTTGCATTGTAATTTTTTTACAGCTAAAGAGGGGAGGCAAATAAAAAGCCTGATGAGAAATGTCAACAAGAAGTGATAGAAATACATTATAATATAATAATTAATAAATAATTTTCTAATGAAAAAAAGACTTCGCAAGTACTAGCATAACAAAATTGAAAAACAACTTACGTGTTCTAGAATTTGCTCTCAAGTTATAAATATCGATAATCTGATCAAAACCATAACCTCTAATGCCCTGAAAAAAAAAATGTATTAATTACAATGCTATGTTAGTGTAAATAGAAAATTCATTGGTACTTCACTTTTAACCATACAGAGCTGCCACAAAAGTTCAAGAATGAAATTCCCTGACATTTTCAGGATTTCCAGTTGCTTTTAGAAAAAATTCCAGGTCAATGAAAGTCAACTTAAGTTATTAGATACCAATACAACATATTTTTGATGTAACTAAACCTAATTTATGAATTAAATAATGCTTTAAAAATTATCAGTCATTGTAATCAATATTTAGGTTAAGTTAAGATAAACTAAAAATTTAATTACATTGATTACAAATGCTTTAAAAGATCAGCACATGGGTGCAAGTTTGGTGATGTGTTCAAGACGGAAAATATTTTGACCCCCCCCTCCCCCTCCCACATGCGTTCTTAAGGAAAAATATATGAGCATAAATGTTGTAGATCTTGACATATGGCAGTTTTGGAACCTGTATTTGCTTTGAATTTTTAGCTTTTGACTTTTCTAACAACATGGACCTAGTTTAAATTGCAATATTTAAGCGTTTTGACATCGTAGTTCCAAAAACCTAAAAATCACCAATAATGGGGGGTCTGGGGGCTCTCCCCCAGACGTATTTTTAAAACGTCCAAAAAACGCAATGGTATTCCATTTTGGTAAAGTTCAGGGAATGGAAAGGTTCAGGGACTCTCTTACATCAATTTTTTCAAACTAATAGTCCCAAAATCACAAAATTGGGCGATTTTCAAAAATATTATAGGAAGAGGGAGGGGGCGCTGGCTCTCTCCGAAATTGAAGCTTTGAAGACGTTGAAAGTGAAGTTTTAAAAACGAAATCGTACTCCATTTTTCAAAACATTTACACGCTTTTTGAATGCATTATTGAAGGTATGGAGTTCAAGAACTCTCCTTCGGCAATATTTCGAAATTGAAATTCCAAAAACGAAATGTTACACGATGTTGGATGATGTTTGGGGTAAAAGCATTCGGGGCTTCAAACCATTAGTTTTTCGCCTACCGTAAACCTTTTTATTGCAACAATAAAATCGCTTGGGACATTCGGCACATAAGATTTTCACTTTTGCAACATAAATCAGTTCTGATCGGAAAGTCTACCCAAGATAGCGTGAACAAATCAGAAAAGAAAGATAGGTGAGGGAAGGATATGGGCGATTAATGAACTCGCACCAATCCCCCCCCCCCAGTCTACATTTGAAAAAGAAATATTGTATATCATAGCAGGTGGTAAAATTACCAATAAAAAAACAGCTTCAGTGAAGTAGATACATTTTTAAACGAGGAACCCTATCCAATATTCATTAATTAAAAAGTGCAATAAGGGAACTGAATGCTCACCCCAAAAGGGAGGGCACCTGCATTATGTCCCTCAAAAGGTACTCAAATACAACCTAAAGTAGCGTTTTAAATATTTCAGCATCGAAAAACTTTCGGAAGAGCACTCCCGTACCCCTTCCTCTAAGTTCACCACAAATTGATTTGCATTTTTAAGGCTTCAGTTTCTAAATTTTTTTTTTCAATTACGCACACACACAGTACCCTTTTACCTATATACTTGACTTATGACCGCCTAAAAGTTTTAATACTTTAATTTCCGAAAATGTTTGACAGAAGCTTCCTACTTCCTTCCTACTTAAGTCATCCAAAGATAGCTCAAAACAAAGTTCTTAAAACTTCAGAAACCACAATTTTTCGAACTGGGAGGCGGAACACCCCCTCTCCCTGTGAAAAGCAGGCACACTAAAGGCAGTGTAAGTTTGTGTTTAATATTTATTTTTCTATTGAAAGAGCAACTCCCCTCCCCACATCGCCAATGACAACACAAAGTTTTAAGACTTCAATTTCAAAAATGTTTCGAGAAAGACCCCCGATTTCCCTAACTCTTAACTCACTCAAAAATAGCGAAAATACCAATTCAATACTTCTGCATAATCAAATTTGCGGGGGGAGAGAGACCCCCCCCCCCCTCAAGCTCTTTCCGCTAAATTCACTAAATTTGACTTAAATTTGCGGTTCCCCCTTTTCATCACTGAAGTTTTTAGAATTTAATTTCAAAAATTCATCGAGAGAAAACCTTCGAATTCCCTCTTCTTAAGCCCCCCAAAGATTACTTAAAGCAGAATTCTGAATACTTCAGCTTTGAAGGGGGAGGGGGACCTTGAACCCCACCCACTACGATCATTAAAGATGGTCTAAAGTTGCGCTTTTAAGACTCCAGTTTCAGAATTTCGCCTAAAGAGAGCCACCCCCCTCTTGACATTGCCAAAGACAGACTAAAAGTTTTAAGACTTCCAATTACAAACATTTCTCGAGAGAGTGTCCCATATACACTTTCTCTTAAGACATTTTAGTATGGCCTCAAATATTTACTAATGCATCAGTTAGAAAACATTTTTAGGTTAGAACACCGAAACCATTTGTCATAAATTCATCAAAGATTGCCTAGATTAGTATTTTTAAGACTCCAATTTCCAATTTTTTTTAAAGCCTCACCCTCCCCACTTTTACATCATGAAAGACAGCCTAAACATTTTTACCTTTTTTAAAGAGTTTGCAGAAGAGAAATCCCGAACCTCTCCTAGCTTCAAAAATGGCTTAAAATTAAGTGTTTCGATTTTTTTTATTCTGGAGCCCTTGAGTAGCCCTCCCCCCCCCCCCTAGATTTTCCAAAATATAAATGTGTTAAGACTTCAGTATCATGGATTAATTTGCGGACTTACCCTCTTTGCAAGAGCAGCGTTTTTTCGCAAACTCCTGCTATTTTTCACGTTTCTTTCTCTCCCCCTCCCCCTATTCTCATTCTAGCGAGTGTTAGATTGAAAGTCATTGGAATTTAGTGATTCTTCAAGTCTTAGAATAAACATGTCAAAGATGCAGGAACAGTTGCTCGTCGGTGTTTCAAACCAGCTTGAAACTTGCCTCGTTTTCTTTCCAGAATTCCCATTTGCATTAAAATCTTCAAAATACCCAATAGTTCCCGATTTACCTGGTATGTGGACGCCCTTTGATGTGACGCAAACATTTCATCCCGTCAGCAATCACACTCAACCGTTGATTCAGATTCAACTATAAGGCAATTTAAGAGCGCACATAATTTTCATTTATGCGTGTAAAGTTTGCAAGAAAAAAAAACGTAAGGATGATCGAAAACAGCAAGTGAAAAATAAAGACGAAAGACGACCCATTCGAAAAATTAGCGAGAAAAGCGAGCAACTCCGCCGTCTGCAATGCAGTGAATTAGAAATAACAGAGCTACCTAAAAAAAAAAAGTCAAACAGCGCGAATCTAAAAGTCACTCCTCCGAAAGCACGTTGCAAACAAAACAAGCTCATGGCGGAAAATGGAGAGAATGTCGATGTAAATTCACGATTATGGAAAGGTCCAGTAATTAAAGCATTTTTTTCAAACACTCAAATTTTCGTTTTTTAGTAAAAACTGAAAGAAAGTCATCGAATTACTTTCCGTCCTGACCTCCGTCTTGGAAATTTTGTCCAAGACGGAAATCCGTCCTGAGACGGAAGGTCTTGCACCCATGGATCAGCAATTTCCAATAAGTACTTTTTGTTTTTTTGAAAAAGGACTGAAATTTCAAATGCACTAAGCAATTTTCAGCAAAGCCAGTTTCAATGCTGACATGTTTCAAAAAAAAAAGTTTTAACCTATAAAAGCAAAAATGTTGAGACTTAAAATTTTAAATTTTAATAACCAATATTCATTTTATGAAAAAGGGGGGGGGGGGAATGCAGAATGAAGGCTATTAAGATGCTAATAAGAGCATGAATTGCGGAAAATACTAGTAACTTCTAGCTAAACATGGCTTGTAATTTTTTTTTTTTCAGAAGAAGCAAAATAAAATGTAATAATACTAAATCAGAACTTTATGATTTTCGTATGAATATTTCTTTTCTTTTCTTATTTTTGTAGCCTTATTGGATTCAGTCTTGGAAAATGAGCTTGAATTTTCTTTCTCTCAACTACCAAAAAAATTCGCATGTTTAGATTGCAACATTTACTGTACAGAGCATTTTTGCCCAAATGGTGCAGCAATTTCCAACATCAGGTGGATAAATTGGGAAGGATTCCCTGACATTTCCAGAAATTTCAACAATTTGTGATATTCCCTGACCATTTTAGGTAATTTTCATTTTCCCTGACCTTTCCAGGTTTTCTATGTTTTCCAGAAGCATGACAACCCTGCCATATACGTTTTACATACTATAGTAGTCATTAAAATTTAAAGTAGGGTTGACATTACCTCAGATTATTGAAAACTTGGATAGATGGTAAAAAAAATTCAAAATTTGTCCTAGGGATTATAATTTCTTACATTTTAAGATGATAAAACAATATGCACATGCTTAAAGTCTCAACCATAATAATACACAGGCTATTCATGGTTCAAAGAAACTTTTGTTTTTTTATTTTTTTACAAAGTTAATTCTCCTTTTAGACACAAAATCAAGTCTAAAAAGTGGGGGAAAGGGTGACTCTCGAGTGATAAAACATTTAGTGAATAGACAAAAATAACAGCATTTTTGCTACCATGAAAAAAAAAAGGTCCAAAGTTTTAAATGAACACTTGAATTAAATGGAGCACCAGATTTTTAAGACTTTACTGTAAAATGTAAAAAAGCCATAATATTGTTAAAAAACTAGAACCCAAGTAAGAAAGTATATCAAAAAATCTTACTCCAGCAAATGCACCATGAATGACTGCAGGCTCATATCTCTTCCTGTTTTGCAGACAACATATTCTAACAGCTTCATTAAACAGTGTAACATTTGTGCGTGATATTATTGCATACTGTCCAATAACTCTACCATCAGTGTATGCTAAAAAGAGTTACAAAAGTTTCAAATTTGTTAATGAAATCCAATGAAATAAATGATTATTTAGAGCTAATAACTTTACAAGAATATTTTATAACAGGGGTTTTCAAACTTCCAGAGTCTATGCCCACATAACTACTAAAACTAATTCAAATGCCCAAAAGAAAGAAAAAAAGCAAGAAAAAAAAAAGGGAAGGAAACATTGAAGATTATTATTTTCTGAAACATTAGACAAAAGTATCTTACATGTCTTTTCACTTCCCACAAGAGTTTCATGAGAATTCAACTTCAAAACTTCCAAGCAACAGGATGCAATGTAAGCAATTTCCGGACCAAATCTAAAAGACTAACAAGAAATCTAACATCAATGAATCAAATTACAAAACTATAAAAATATTTCACATAAAAGCACACAAATTCAAGTTCCTTAAATAGCACTATGCAAGCACTTACTTTTGTCAAATAGTAGGTGTGTGTAGCAGACACACTTTGTAGGGCATTGTTTGCACCACGGAAACCATAAATTTGCTGATTTGGGTCCCCAACAAGTATGACAGGCAATTTCTGACTTAATACAACATCTAGCATTGCTGTTTGTTATTTTAAGGAGAAAAAAAGAGGTTTTATGAGTAAAAGCAAAAGTTAGACACATGAAACTTCAAAGTGAATTTAACTATACACATTAAATAACAAGCTTCTTTTCGCATTGCAAAAGACCAAACTTATTTATTACATTTGGACTAAAAATATTCAAAAGGAACTTTTAATAAAAGTAAAGAATGATAAAAGATATCATTTGAGACTTGATTTGATTAAATGCTTACTTGTTTACATGAAGTAGAAATGGACAATTTTAGCCATTTTTAAAAATTTGAGTTAAAAAAAAATGTGAATAACTCCTGCCGTAATTAAGTTAGAGCATCGTAACAAATTGAGTAGCATGCGGGAAAATTCTATCTTTCCCAACAATATACATAATATTAATATGTGCAAGTAATCCCAACCCCCCCATATTCGAAAGTGTATGTGAAAATTGGCCCTAAATTGAAATAAAAAAAGAGCTATTCATCGATTTTTTTTCCCAAAGTGTTCTGCAAACCTTTTCGGTACTAAAAGAAAGATACTGTAAAATTTTTAGCAAAATCGACCCAGTAGTTCTCCAGTTTTGTGCATTCAAACAAACAGACGCTTTTTGCAGGCTTCATTTTATACTATGTAGAGATGTTTTTCAAAAAAAAAATTTTTTTTTAAGTTGGAACAGATGATTATCTACAATGATTTGTTAATAAACGCACTATAGTTAATTTTATCTGTTATAATAGAGCCTTCTGGTCTGTCTAATCTCAGATAAGAGTACATTTAATTAATTTTACTTTTCAATATTCACATAAATTTTACCTTTTAAATTTCAACTGTTTTTAAAAGTTTGGAGTGAACCATTATTGTCATTTAAATAATATAAACTATTTTTTCATTCTGCTTGCATACATTTGAATTTTGCTGGTTTATGTCACTTTAATTAATGTTTGATTCATTTTTGCTATTTCTATATCAGTATATCATGGAAGTTATCTTTTTTGCTCAGTGTAACTTTTGCTAACTCATATTAATATAATCTCATAAGGGTCAATGCCATGCTGATATTACTAGTACCAAAAAAAGAAAATAATAATAATTTTTTACATGAGAAACTTCATGCAGTTTTCAACTCTTTATTTTTGTTCTCATGACTGAAAGTGAAGCAAAGAACTAAAATACTTTTAAAATATGTATTGTATATTTAACAAAATTCAGTGGACTCCCAACAGATTTTTAATTTGTTCCCAGGAAGAAAAGGGGTCAGTAATCGGTCACTTTGTCAACTATTTACAAATGGCTAATTTTAATTGATTAATAGGCTGATTTTTTTTCTTATTATTATTACACTTACTTCTGGCTAGAACAAGAAACTATGCTGAATGAATTTATTACACCAAACCAATAGTTTTGAACACTGTCATGCCGCCATATGACTCAAAATTTTAAATTATCATTGCAGGGGTGTGAACAAGACATTTTTATAAGAAAAAAATAAAGATGGATAAAAGAGGTTACAGGGAAATAATTTACAGATAAATTCAAGATGAAATTGAAATTTTAAAGGAAAAAGGACTTGAAACTAAAAAAAGGACCAGTTGAGAGCCCAGAGCTCAATAGTAATTTCATGACATAAATTATATTTCAAATGCTCACCTGGATTGCAATCCTGAGCTTCATCAACCATAATACAATTATATTCTGATAATTTAGGCTTACTCAACTGATAAAGCTTGAGATACACATCGTGAGTTATTTTAACAGAGGTATCATCCTTATTAATCATCTTCTTCCAAATCTCAACAGCATCTTTAAATACTTTCTATTTAAAAAAAATATTTTTTTTTCAGCATTGAATTAAAAAGCATAGACAAAATTTCAGTTAAGACTTGAAGAAAGAAAAAAAAAGCTATATATAGATTTTGATATGAAAAGAAAAAGACTGAAATGTGATGAGAGTAAAAAAACGTTGAAACATGGCAACATGAGACATCCTTAAGGTCTGAGTAGATTAACTTTGATTCCAAAATATGCATTACAATTGAGGAGGTACTAATCAAAACAACACATGTCAGTTTCAACAAAAATCAAGTTAGCAGCAGATTTAATTTTTCACAGAATGATTCCCACAACACTGTCTTGTTAGTTTCAGTAAAAGAAATTCATATCATATTTATATTGTTTTAAAACTTAGCATCCTAAATCAAGCAAGAACAAGTCCAAAGGCTTGCTTCAATCAAAAAACAACAAGTACATTCAGACAATAGGCTGCCTCCATTTTGGTCAAGTGACCTGAAGCTGATATACCCTTTCAAGATTTATGATTAGCTGTTGAAGTTATGGTGAACGTCTGTCAACGTTTTTAGGCTCTTAATTCGTTCAAAAACAAACATTTTTATCATAATTTAACCTTAAAAAAAAAAACATGTCCATCATATTCAATCAAACAAAGACCTGTCCTAATTTTTAAAAAATTAAGGTGTATCGATCTTCCTACATTTCAAGGTTTTAGTTTAAGAATATTAATGGGACTAAATCAATCTATATAAATATATCAATACATTTTCCCATAAAAGATTATTAGAAACACGTTTTTCATGAATTTCCAAAAATTGTTTAGAATGGTCATGTGTGGTTTTGATTAGCACCTCCTCAAATATACTTTAGTTGGGGCAAACCTAACATGGCAGCGTCGTAACGCTGTGATTCGGATCTGCGTAGCTGTAACAATGCTGCCACATAAGGTTTATCTCAACTATAGTGTGCTCAACTTGATATGTGTGAAGAGTTATTCATTTACAAATAAAAATAATAATATTATTAATTAGTTGAATACCAAACTTTTCGAAGAAAATAGCTCATATATGGTCAATAACAATTCAAGAATGATCATTACAGGCATCGGTAACACAAGCATCAATATTCAGTAAAGCTTAGCAAGAGAAAGATAGAAAAGCAATACTTGAGTTTTTAAATGTTTCAATTTATAATTCATTTTATGTGAAAAGAACTAATATTTCAATCGGCATTGCAAGATGCGTACATTTTTTTATTATTAATATTTATGCAGTGATTAAAATTCTGCCAAAATTCAAACAGCATTAAATTACATGCAATATACTCTGCAGAGACTGCAGTTCCGACCTTGTTATGAACTCTCTGGACGGCATAACCGGGCTGTCAATATATTGCATGCACTTCTGCCTTAGCCCTGGCTTAAAGGTGGTAACTTCTGCTTAACATCAAATTCGTTGTACAGTAAAAGCCTGATGTAACATGTACAGCAAATAATAGGAATCAGCAGGAGTGATTTGCAAGACATTGACGATGAAGTCAAGTAATATTCCTCTTCTATTCTGATTACATTACAGAAAAAAATAGAAACAGACACACATAATTATGAATTTCATAGCTGGACAATGCGCAGCTCAAATTAAAGCAAGAATTCTTGTTTTCGTGAGTTTTCGGTACAACCACACATGTCAATCTCATATTAAAGCCTTCAGCAGTAATCTTAACCAGGGGCAAATATGGAAAACCATTTTATGGGAGGGGGGGGGGGGGTCATGCTGAAGAATGACCCAATGAACAAACCTACGGCTTTAGATACAAAAATTTCTGCAATTGCTTGGGGGACAATAGAAAATATCAACTCAACCAGAAATAAGGCATCTAATTGGAATAAATGTTGCTAATTGATTTCATAAGCAATGAAACAAAATATTTACTTTCAAAAATAAGAATTCTAAAGATTCAGTAATCGTTTATATTTTATGCATAGTGTTGGGACAATGAGGACGGATACTGTCGTCAATGGAAAAGGAGAAGGGGGCATGACCCCCCCTCCCCCTCCTTGTAACCGACACTGACCACAACAACCTTTAATTTTTCTGAACCGAGGCAAAAACTAAACTTGAAACTTGTTCCCTTACCTATCTTCCTTCAAATTCGGGATGCAAAAAAAAAAAAAAAAAACAGTGAATTTGCCGCCTCTAAGAAGTTGTTACTTGGGGCATGACTTGCTTCCTCCTTAACAATTTTCAGTAGCTATTAGTGCTTATCAGTAACTCTTAAAACTTGACAAATGCAGAACCAAAAATTATTTGATACCCAAAGAAGAACCAAACAAACAAAGAATTGAATTAAAATACTCATTAAAATTAGAAAAGATATAATTTTGCTTTTATCCCCCCTTCTGAAGAAAAAAATTTAACCAAATTATACATTGCAATTAAAACAAATTCTGGCATCCTCCATAGAAAATGAAAGTTCACCCCTCCTTCCGAGCAAAAAAGGTTTAGTTAAAATACTCATTATAGATTTAGAAAAAAACCAAGCAAGTAGATCTGGTGTTCGTGTTAGCTATGTTCATGTGAAAATGGCTAAATGGAAAAATTTCAGGCTTCACATGAGATGAGATCAAGCACATAAATATAAATCTTGAAAACTCTGTTGGGATATAAAATATATTACTGCATTTTTTTTTTCCTTTACTTACTTCTCTATCTAGTTCAGAAACCAATCTTTTATCAACATCTCTGTGGTGGAAAGGTACATGGCTTTTATTGATTTCAGGATCAGCAGAAACAGTAAAATTTTCTAATGTATACAAAACAAGTTTAGCATATGAATGGACTTGGATAGTTGATGAAGCATGATATTTTAACAATGTGACAAGATCATGAGGGCGCATCCTTGTAACTAACTTGTGTTTCAACCTGTTAAATACGAAACAAATTGGTTCGGAGAAGGCAAAATTCAAACAAATAAAACTTTGACAAAAAAAAAAAATAGACAAGAAAATAGAAATAACATTTAATGTTTCATACTCAAAATACTCCTTAAAGGTACCTACAAAACTAAGCATCATACTCATATAGGGGCGGATCCAGCATCTGGTTTTGAAGAGTGTCATTATTGAAAAGACAGGAATCAAAGTGCAATTTTGTGCTCAAATGGGGATCTCGGAAGATTTTTTTGAAGTGAAGGTCCCCAAAATACAGATTTAGGCAATATTTGGACACTTTAGGGAGGGACATGCGATTTGACATGTATTTGATTTTTCCTAAAAACGACAGAAGTGAAATTGAAAGTGATCTAAAACAACAAGTGTGAATGATTAACAGAAAAAAATTTGTGCTACAATGTCTCAACAGAAAGTCAGCAGTCTGGGGGGGGGAGGGGGGAATGCGTCCATTTTCTAACCGACACTCAATAAATGTAAAATTCATGAAAGATAGCACTAGACTTTGTTGAATAGTATTGTAATTTTTAGACAATTGAAAAAAATATAATATTTTCATTTCATTTTTTAAAAATTGCTGACCATATTCTAATTGGGATTTTAAGAGACTTTGATGCCATTAAAGAACTATTATTGTCATTCTATTAAGGCTTTTTAATGAGATTTTTTTAGCAATGGTTATGAGGATTTTTAGAGATTAATCTTACAGTTGACTTTATTTAAAAACTGTTGCCTTTATTCTAAATTAGATTTTTAGGGATTGATAACAATTTTAAAATTGTAGGGTTTTTTTAAGGGGCTGTTGTTCTTTTTATAATAAAGATTTTTAGGAAAAGAAGATTCTTATACCAATAAGAACTTTTAATTAAAATTAGTTAATAAAGAATTTTAACTAAATTTCACCTCAGGTGCTTAGAAGAAAATGCTGAATTTGTGTGATGTGGCTACACTTTTTTTTTCTCCTATGGAGCAATGAATGCAATACTCCAAATAGCCCCTGCAACATTGAACTATACAACTGGTTATACAGTCGAACCTCATTAATTCAAACAAGATTTTGAGGCGAAAAGTGCTTGTAATCCCCGTCCTATTGCATTTACAAATAATGGTTGTGTGTGTGTGTATGTGTGTTTGCAGGTGTGTGTATGTATGCGTGTGTGTGTGTGTGTAGAATTTTGACGCAACCTGAAGACGGTTTTCGCTACAGAAGCAGCATCGTGAGGCCGGTCGACGGTGGTGCTGCAGAGGGTGCTGGTGGGAAAATAAAATCATAGGACATCAAAACAGTCAAATGAAATGAGTTTGGATCAACCCTTGGATTAGGATCTATGCAATCTTCACATTGCTGCCAGGCTAGGTTTGACCCAACTTTAGTAATAAAAAGTAACTTTAAGCATAATAATCAACAATTGACAACAACTCATATTTATTTTGATAGAATAGATATTCACAAAATCTCCCTCTTCCCTAAATGCATGCAACATGTACTCTAAGAGAAAATAAATATACATTTTAAAAATCCCTCTTTTGTTCAAACAATATTGGCATAAATCCAAATCTATCTATAGTTTCAAACTACCAGGGTTGGCAAAAACCCAGGTTTTTTTAAAAAAGCCCATGGACCCAGGGTTTTTTTTTTTTTTTTTTTTTAAATAAAACCCAAAAAAAACCAACTAAAGCTGGGTTTTTTTAAAAGAAATGTGGGTTTTTTTTGTCTTTTTTTAGGGGAAAGGTGGGGTACTCGTAGCTTATTGTAGCATAAGTGTATGAATAAAGCACAAAAATTGTCTTGATAAAAAAAAAGCTGGAAAATTCAGCATTTTCTGAAGAAAGGTATAAAAGACGACAAAATTCAAGAATGGTGAAGTTTCAGATTTTTTTAGTTTCCATGATTACCAACAGTTAAGGCAAAGTTACTTCTTGAGTGATAAAATCTATTGTTTATTTGTTCGTTTTTAATTTCAACATTTTTTTTTTTTTTTGTATTTTACTTTATTATATTTCATTTTGTTATGCAAAACTACTGTAGAACCTCAAGTAGTTTAAATCCCTTTTTACTGAATTCCAGCTTAATCAAGACATTTCTTTGAATTTTATGTTGCCTGTTTTTCTATTTCTGGGTACAGAGTAAGAAATATTACACTTTTTCGTAAGATAATGGAAATACTGTACATCCTATTCCGTTTTCTGTCCGACCATTTGTAAAACCTGTTAATTTCTAAAAAATATACCTTGTTTATTCGAGTTTTGTGAGGTGTTGGTTTGCAGAAAATAGTTCACATGAGAGCCTTTTAGCTAGAGTAGTATCCTTTGTATAATCTGCAAATATTGAGAAAATCTGACGTGACAGGACTTAGTCAAGATAATTTGAGTTTATTATTGACCAGTTGAAGGAAAAAAGTTAAATATATTTATTTAAAATCTTTGAAGCATTTTTTAATGCCCTTAAAAGTTAAGAAATACTATTAAAGTTCAAAATTCATTTTTTATGTCCATTACCTATTGTGAAGAAGAAATAAAAAAGAAGTTTAAATTGTAAAAGTATTTAAATTAATTATTTAAAAAAAAAAAAAGTTCTCAGAAAATTTTAAAAAACCCAAAAGTGGGCTAAATAATGGGTTTTTTTAAATGGGTTTTTTCAAAAAAACCCATTGGGTCCAACCCAATTGGGTCCAATCCGGCCAACCCTGCAAACTACAGCAATAAGAAGGGGGAAAAAATGCATTAAGATTTCTGTCATGATTTTTTTTTTCTTTTTTTCATGTACAAAGAAAAAATAAACATTTCCCAGCACATAAAATTTAAATTGATGCATTTTTCAGAAAAACCACACAACATTAATACAGAACTTAAAAGAAGTATCAAACTCAAGACACTTACAGACTGCCATACACTTTGTAAGCTAATGAATGAGCGGTTTTGCACTTCACATTTGGTGGAAATTGGGACTTCGCCTCCTCACAAATGGCTCTGTCGAAGAAAAAAAAATTAAAAGCAGAAAAAATTTATTTTAATGTTTTATTTAGTTCCTTAATGCAACAAAATTAAAAAACAGGAGAAAAATAATAACTACACAAATTAAGACTTGTTCTTGAAAAGAAATTCCGGCCTGTGATTTCTAATATAGACCTAAGGAAGGGGAAGGGAAGAATATGCATACTGCATAAGTCGACAGTTATAAAAAAACACAGAAATCTTTGATTGCCCTCAAAAATGACAGCTTCGTTTTAATTTTGAAATTTTGAAGAGCCTGTGGTTCATGAACTAACCACATCATCATGTGGTCCATCATGAACTAACCACAATTAAAGTAAGAAATAACAATGTCAAAAAAGCAAATTGCAGACACACAAATTGAAAAGACATCCGACAAAAGTCGGATGTTTTTTCATCCATAAGCTCATTACTTTTTGAATTGAAAAATAAGTTCCCTGTAATGCCAAAACACATGTCTGCAGTAATCTGCAATTTGTGCTTTTTTGATGGTTTTTATTTCTTACTTTACCGCTCAGCACCAAGGTATTTATTTATCCTAACCACGATTACTTTAAATTGTGCAAAAAGTACACACAATCAACACATATTGAAAAAAAAATAGGAGGGGGGGGGGGAGATAGCAAAAGCTTTTTAAAAATTCAAGTAGTTTATCTACCGCATTCATAAAAAAATTTACAATAAAATAATAAAATAGGAATGTTTAAGCTAGGGTGTCAATAAAAATCATGATTTAAAATAATGATAATAAAAAATAATAAATAAATGAATATTTATGATTAAAGTGAAAAAACCAATATAAAAATAAACAGAATTTTATTCTTTTTTTGTGCATTGTATTTGTATGAGCTGAAATGTTATTACATTTTTTTGCACGTTAAATTAATCCAAACTTGGCGATGGGGCAAGTTTACGCGTTGACGTCTGAGCACCTTTATGCACGTTCTTACCAGGGCTGTGGAGTCGGAGTCGGAGTCGAAGAGTCGGAGTCGGACTAATTTTGGGGTAAAGGTAACGACTCCGACTCCGGGCTTCTTTTTGTCTTTCATTTTTACTGACTCTCATTGCATTTTTTAAAAACTGACTACTAGCAATTGGTTTGATTACATGTATAAAAAGTTACTAATGAAAAAAATAACTGCTACAATGGCAATCAGCTAGCTTGAGTGCTTATCGAACTTTCTGTAGCCGTCCCCTAGTTTGCTTGCTTTTTAACTTAACTAATATATAGCAACTGTCAGCAAACAGTTTTATCGCCTAACATTTTCAAGTAATCAATTTCAAATAAAAATAAAAATATAGTGTTTTGTTCGATCTCAGTTATAAAATAGTAAAAGGGACGTAACAATTTAGTAAGTCGGGGCCCGTACCTCAGGAGGAAACTTTTGAGAGTGATCGACAAATTCAAATAAGTTCTTGCGCGAAAACACGAATACAAAAGATCCGATGAAATAATCTAATGTTTTTTTTCTTTATTAAGACTATTTCTATAAGTTTGGTTCTCACTAAAAAATTTGGAGCAAAATAAGTATAAATGATTTCTTGATTACAATACTAAATAATTGCAGTTAATCTTAAAATCTTCACATTAAGGTTAATTCTAAAGCAGCCAATAAAATTGAAATTAAAAATTTAGCGAAGAAGAAATATAGGTATAGTAAAAACTATTCGTATAAATCTGTATACCGCCGCATTTTGTGTAAAATTTGCTCCTGACGTATATGTGCCCTATTTTCGTTGAAATTTTATTGATGAAATAGAATTTAAAATATAATCGGGAGAATTTTCAAAATTAAAGTATTTATACCTTTTATAAACTCTGAAATTAACTTTAGGTGTCACTACCACATGGGTGTCACCCGGGGCAAACCACACCCTCTCAAGAACTTGGACTTAGAGGAAAAAAGCTTTTTTTTTTCTCAAATTAAAGCTTTCAAAAATTGAAAACACACGATTTGATCAATATCTATTTGTTAAATATTAAAGGGGGCAAGGTAATCCTTTTTAATTTTTTTAAAGGAATTTTTAAGCCATTTCGTTTTTAAACTCGAAACTGTTGGAAAATTTGATTTTTAAATTGAATTTCTAACGTTGTATGCATCTTGGGTTTACAAAAAAAAATGCGAAATTTTCATAAAAAGGAATTAATATTTTAATCTCTGTTTAAAGGTTTCCCCCCTTCTCCTGAAGGGAGAGAGGGAATTGAAAAATACAATTAAAAAAATCCGGAGTCGGAGTTGGAGTCGGAGTCGGGCGCTTCAAAATCCAGGAGTCGGAGTCGGGGTCGGAGTCGGCCATTTTCCTTCCGACTCCGCAGCCCTGGTTCTTACTGTGTCTTTCTAAATGTAACGTTTTTTTCGCTCTGAACTGTCTTAAAACTTTTTAGTATTTTCAGGCTATTTAGTTTTGAAAATCACCATTTAATTTTTAATTGAGTTACAAATTTGTATCTTATAGCTTACAATCACGTAGTGTTGTCTTCATGCCCCTTCAGCTTTTACTTTATACACTATTCAGTCTGTGACAAATTTGCTTTATTTTAACGATGGTAAGACATTATGTTCAAAACACTAAGAGAACCACGTTAGGTGTCAAAATAAATATGCGTAAACGTGCCTCGTGTGCAAAACAAGTTTACGCAACTGTCTTGGACTCAAAAATCATTTTTTTAACGGTTAAAACACTAACTGAGCAACAACTGAATATACCAATTTTGACTCCAGCAATTGCTTCCTAAAACTGCAATGTGTAAAATTTCCTAAATTGATACAGAATATTTAGGAAATTCATTGGAAAAAATCCGCGTAAACGTACCCTGGTCTAGCCTATAAGTATTATTGAAGATTTCAGGGCTATTTCTGTGTGAATTTCAAAGCAGTTGCTGATTTGTTTTTGAAGCCATAATACAATTGAGATAACATAATTATATTACATGCTGTTTCTGTTAATATCATGGTTTTCCCAAGAAACTACTATATGATTTCTTTCATTTTGCATTTTTTATAAGCTGAAAAATAAATCTATTATTTAGAAAATAGCTTGCTGGATCAAAATAACTCTTTTAGGCATGCCTACACATTTTTTCAAGAATGTTAAATCATTGTTTTAAAGCTCAAAACTTGCGGTCGCCAGTCGTCAAATGCGACCAATTTCCAAATTTTGGCGACCATTATTTTCACTTCAGTCGCCAATGTGGCTACCATTCGCCAATGCAACCCTTCCTGACCTATAGTCTTGACATATGACCTTTCCCCAAATTCTTTTGTCCACTAAAAGTTCGGCTATCGGATCACCGGGGATGAAGGAGGGAAGGGGGGGGGGAGCATTGTCCAATTGTGGCTAATTGTGCTATGTGTTCTTGTTCTGAATAGAAAACAAAAATCGCAATCAGGATGGCCAATTCGTTACAAAACTTCTATTTCGAAAACTCGGCTTTCTTTACACGCGATCGTAAAAATAGACAAATTTCATACACCAATTTAGCAAATTATGCTTTTTTGATCTTAAATTCATTTTTCAACTTTATTTCTCCTTAACAAATGGCTATTTCTTCATTTTGCGGTATTTTTAAACTACGCGTTTTCAAAATGGCGGCCATCGTTATTGTTCATTTTTACCAATTAAGACGAAAATGTCTTTTCCAAAATAAAAAGAATTAATCTTGTACATTTGGTTTACATATGAATAAACAAAAATGGCGCCTTTGAGTCAAAATGCACCGAGATAAGGTAAAAACGATATTGAGACAAGGTAAAAACGATATCGAGACAAGGTAAAACCGATATCGCTAAAAAAAAATTTTTTTTGCAAGATTTTTGATTTTTTGTTTTAATCATATTGTTTGCTTTTTCTTTTTTTCTTTTTAAAATATAAAACCTACTGGAGAGAGGACATATCCGTTTATTTACTTTATTTCTCCTTAAAAAAGTTGTTATTTTTAAGTATCGCAGTAAATTTTCAAAATGGCGTCTCGCGTTTTCAAAATGGCGCCGTGTTGTAGATTGTCCATTTTCACCAGTTAGAAGAGGAAAATGCGTTCCAAAATAAATAAAGAGAAGTACAATCAAAGAGAAGTACAATCGTATTTATAAAACACATAAATAATAAAAAAAAATGGCACCCTTGCATCTAGAGAAGGTGGAAAGAATACCGCTGAAACCCTTTTTTTCATCTGCTGGATCATGTATTTCATTTTTTTTTTTCGTTTTGTTTTATATTGTTTACCTTTCTTTTATTTATTCATTTTTTGACACTCAGGCTTGATTTTTATAAAATTCTGCATGCATTTGTAAAAACAAAAAAATATTTTTGTAGAATCGCAAATGGTTTAGGTTTTTTACATTCTGTTCAAGTTTTTGGTATTTTGTTGTTTTCTTTATCAAGGAACTAACTCGTGTTTTGGTTGAAAGCTGTGATGTTTCTAGAAGTTTTGAAAGCTGAAAAAAATTAATAATAATAATCTTTATTTATTTATTTTTTTATCGTGATGTGTTTTGCTTAAAGATAAATTAATGCAGATTATAGTTTGCAAAAGATGTGTTAAATAATATCTGGGTAGGGGTGCCCATTCCCCCAAGTTCAATTCCCCCCCCCCCCCTCCAAAATTTTTCCTCAACCCTCTTTTCCTTTTTTATTTTTAGCTCGCTTTTTATTTTATTTATTTTTTTTTTAATATTTTTTATTTACTTATTTATTTTTAATTATTATTTTATAAGAAACGTTCGTTGCTACGCCAATGGCATATACACTCATACTAAATAAATAAACGGAATAAAATAAATTAAATAATTTTAATTAAAATAAAGTTTGGCTATCATTTTTTGAGATTTGGCTACCATTTTGTGAGGATCTGGAAGCCATTGGCTACCAATTCAAAATTTGAGTTTTGAGGTATACATTGATTCCATCAATGAAGAATTAGTGAACGAATCGCAATATTACGTTCTCTTGAATTCGAAACCAGCGATTTAAATGTATTCTGCCACTCTGGGCCTCTGACCCCAGTATTACTTCTTTAGCAAAAAAAAAAATGCTTTTATTTAAAATATGCTCGGTGTGCTTTGTGTTCTTTTTAATTAACTATGTTAAAAAATGCTATAGAGAAGTCAATTAAAAAATAATGAAAAAAATAGTTAAATAAATTCATCCTTTTGGGGAGGGGGCATGGGCTCCATAGGCCCCCCTAAAATTCGCCACTGAAGTTACTTAAGAATGTAAAGAAATAAAGCAAAATTTTCCTTACTTATTAAACATAACATTCAAATATCGAACTTGAGGATATAATCTTGCAAAATGTAACAATGTAGTAGTTTTCCCAGTACCTAAAAAAATTGCAAATAATGTACTAATCGAGAATTATAAACACAGACAAAGAAACAAAAAAGACTAAGAAATACCTGCTAGAGCAACAATTTTGATTATCTGATTTGGATGAAAACGATGGTTCAGTATCCTCAGCTGTTCATAAGTCAGATTGGTCTTGGAGGAAGATTCACTAAAATTTAAGAAAAAGAAATTAAAGAAGTTTTAGTTAAAACATAAATACTGATATACATCCTTACATTAATAATCTGATTTTGCTTAAGGAGAAAAATGGTGCCATAATAGAATGTAGTGAAATTACAGGAGTACTCTTTTAAAGGGCAATTTTGTTTCTTTCCTCTCATTTGAAGAGGGGGAAAAATGACAGAAGCATAAAATAATTACAGAAAATAATAGAAAATACTTGCGGAAAAAACCTGTATTTTTCTGTATATTATTCGTGCAGCATATAAACCGCAGGACTTAAAATCGGCTTGAAGAAAAAAAAGTCTTCATATAAGCTGCAGCGGAGTATAATCTGCGAGTAATACAATGCAAAAAAATGAATGCCATGTAAATAGAGCTGTTTTTTTATCTGGACCAGGAGCCAAGACCCCTGACCCAGCACACACAGAAGAATTGATTTGGAATGGAATTTTAGAGGACTTTGTGATCAGGAACATATTTAACATGCTCAAGTCACCATGAAAGAACACGAAGGACCTTCAACCAGCTGGCATCGAACTAGGGATCCTCCAGTCATGAGTCAGACATCTTACCGATCAGGCCACCACAGCTTTTAGTGCTTTTGATTGGCACAAGTTGTTTTGGAGCAGGTTGACGATGACTTATGCTAAGGATGCCTTTTAACAAGCAAAATTGATAAAAATGCACATTTAGTCAGACAAGTACTTGAATTGTGATCGATGAATGACAGCTAAAGAATAACTTGCCAAAAACTGTTGCACACAGAATTGTGAGTGAATATTTAATTATGAGGAAAGCGTGTGTAAAATTGGTGCTCAAGGTGTAGACCAACCGTGAAAAAAAGAGATGTTTTACTGTATGCCAAAAAACCTGCTTGAGAGCGCTAGTGATGATCCAGACTTTGTAGAGAACCTTTTCACCAAAAAGGATGTCGTCACTACGGTATACTTAAGGCCATTCAAGAGGCCATGATAAGAGAGCTCAATAGCATTTTAGATGACACTTTTCCAGGATGCCTTTCAAGACAGGCAAAATTGTTAGAAACACTGTGTAGATGCAGAAGGATATTACAGTGGATGTCGTTTTATTGAATCAGTGGTTAATTAAATCAACTGCTTTAATGAATCGAATTGTGAAAAACAGAACAAAATTCAGCTTTACTGAAGCAGCAATTTTATGAAATCAAAACTGTTTAGAACAAACATGATTCAAATAAGCGGCGACCGCTCTATTTGGAAAATTTTTAACTTGATGCACCAATAGGATCAATAAATTTTTCTTTTTATTGACATGTCTCACGCCTTTTGGACAAACCCTGTATTAAAAATAATGCAAAGAAAATTAAAAGTTGTACCTGTAACTATGGATACTTTGCTGTCCAGGTAAACCTTTCATAATTTTCAACGACTTTTTAAGTGGTTCACTAGGAAGATTATTTTCAATCATGTACAGTGCATGATAAACTCTATAATGCAACCTGTAAAATAGAAAATGAAATTAATGTTTTTCATCTTTTAAATTCAATTAAAAACAAAAAAAAATATTTTAATAAGTTTTTAACACTTAAGAAAAAGAATCCTTATAATTGTAGTTTAAACGCCAGGATTTCATAAAAACCATAGAATTTTTTCATCAACAGATAAAGCTTACAAGTTAAGTTATTATGTTATGTATTTCAAAGCAGCTTTATCAAAAACATTCTTACATTATCCTTAAGCTTAGTACAAAGAATATTTTTATGTCTTGTAAAATAAATAGATTCCAGATAATCAATGATCTGGAATTCAGGAATTCCATTGCCTTAAGAATATAATATGTATAATGGAAAGAAAAACATGGCACTAGTATAAAGTTCTAGATTAGTGGTCACCAGCCTCCAACTTGAAACCATTTTATTAGAAATGGCTACCAAAAAAACTCATTTTCTAGTCGGCAAAGGTGGCGACCACATGTTATTTTATTTGTTAAAAATAATATTGTGCTATGACAACACACTTCCAATCCAATCTTATGCTTGCAGTTATCCTTGTTCAGCCCATCAGTTGCCCTACCAAAGCAACGTACTTATTTGAGCCCTTCTCTTGCGTCTATTAACTGTTATCTTGATTTTGTAAAGATACATATTTTTCCATTGTACATTTCAGATTGATTTTTTTTTTCAATTTAAGTAACAAAATCAATGATTTCTGACTTTTTTACATGTACTACTTGTATTTAAAAATGGTCTGTTCTTACAGTTGATTTTTTTTTTTTTTTGGAGGGGGAGGATAAAGGGTTCTTGCGTTTATGACCTTTTACAATCGTAAATTCCGCCTGTGTAAGTTCTCATATTTGCTTTCAGTTAGTTATATAATGCCTGCATTTGCATTATATTTAAACATTTATAAAATATTTCTTTTTGTAGTATGCCTGTATATTTTATATGTAAATAGATCTCAGTGTTTTTTTTTTTTTTGTAGAGTATCATCATCTTTTAAACTGTTGTTACTATTACTAATAGTGAATAGGTTATTTCCTTTTTGACCAGCATCTGGGGTGTTCCCATAGAGTATACTCCATATACTCTCAAACATTTTTTAAAATTATAGCGTATAAACTCAAGCTTCAAAAATTTTCAATTATATTTCAGATTCTATCATCGCATTTTTGAATTTTCCTAAAGCAAAAATAATACATTTATGTTAACCACATTTTCCCACAAGCAACCTTATTTCTTATATTTCTTAACTCTTAATAAATCAATACCTTATGATCGCATACACATATTGTGCATAATGGATTTCTGGGAGTATACCCTTGGAAAAATTGATAGGAACATCAGTGCCCAGCACGTATACAGTTTGAACACAGATTATAAGGAATTGGCAAACGCCCAGTTAAGACAAGTCAATCTGAATGAGGGGGGGGGGGAGTGAAAATTTGACGTTCCTGATCTGCTCATTTGAATGTGACTCCACATAACTTAGCGGCTAACATTCATCTGCAAAAGCTGACATGCCTGAAAACTAATAGATGCATCCATTTTTGCCTCTAAACCAATAGGTTTCCTTTCCATCAAATCGGTGGTCAAACAGCACTTTTGGAAGAAATGGCTGCCAAAAGAGCAAAAGTGGCTACCATGTTTTTGAAAGTTTGGTAGCTGGTGGCTACCATTCAAAATTCCCTAGTCTAGAACTTTACACAAGTAAAATATCATAGCTGCCAACATTGAAAGCTGAAAATTATGGAGACATTGCAGAATAAGTAACTACAGTCGTTTGTGTTAAACAGGTTTTTAAAAAATAAGTAGGACTTGTATAGGACTCGAAATTCCTCGGATCCAGTAAGATGAGAAATTGTGTTTACTGTTATCAGTATTATTACTTTTTAAAAGCCAAAAAAACTACAAATTAAAAAAAATGATTTTATTTGTTTGTAATAAGTGATGATAAACATTCCTTGAAGCTAAAAAATCCATTTTTTAGGGAATTTCATTGTTTTGATGAAAATTCAGGAAATATTAATTTTATTAGGAAGTTCAGGAGAATTTCTCTTCTAAACAAATTGAGAGAGTTGACAGCTATGCATTAAATCTTTTAATTATGCTATGCATTAAATCTTTTAAAGCAATTTTCAGATGCCTTATCATATAAAACGTCCAATCTACTATTAAAGATGTAAAATTGCCTTTACCCATGGTTTAGCCCCACACCATTCTTGAAATACAGCAAAAATGTTGCAACACAATACATTGCATCTGTAACATCATGTATGGAGGTCTCAGCTTTATCAGTAAAAAGGCATTTGTATAGTCGATAAACATCCCAAACACTTTCTGAAATTATCATAGCAACTGCAAAAACACACCATGGCCTTGTATCCTATTTGGACAAAAAGGAAAACTTTAAATACTAAAAGGTAAAATACAACATTAAAAAGCACATCTTATACTTTTCAGCACAAAGTTATTTATTTAATACTTGAGACGCTTATAAAAATCATGTGTCAAATTAAAGTTTCTACACTTAAATTAATAAGAAATAAAATACCTAAAACACACACAAAGCTTTTCTTAATGCGTAAGTAGAAAAAGAAATGAATAGATTTTGTGACACTTGCTTTGAAAAAATGAAGCACAAACACTTTGAAAAAATTCTTTCAAAAAAGAAATATTTTATCTCCAAGTATTAATCACAAAATAATAATAATAATAATAATAATAAATAATAATAATAATTTGATTGTGTACAAAACGAAAGACAGATCGAAAGACATTAAAAAAATAAAAAAATTTAAATAAGTGAGAGAGAAATACTAAGTTAATGTCAACGTTAAAAGGAATGACCGCTCATTTTTTAAGAGGTCGTACTGCACCCTTCATATTAAGAATTTGGTCTTTTGGACCCATTTGTTCATAAACAACACATCCCTACCCACTATAAAAATAAAAAAATAAAAAATGGGTGGGGGGGGGGACACTGAAAAAAATTAAATTTCTGGAAAAAAGAGGAAACTCAAAAAAAAAGAATAGTGGATTCGAGAAAGAATCTTATGTTAGTTATTTAGCCAAGAATGAAAACATTTAAATTTTTAAAAAGTCGTATCAAAATACCTTTGTTATAAATGTAGATCACTCATTATGGATTTAGTTATAGGCCAAAAAAATTACCGACTCAAAGACAATCATAGTAGTTGTGATTCTATATATTCATATATGTTTTTCATTAATTATATGCCGTTCCAATCAGAGAGGTAATTTATATTTTTAATAATTGAATAACTTTATTATTTTTTTATGTTAGTGCAGAATATTTTAATTTTAAAATTATACATGTTTCTTTCCTTTTAAGTTATTTTTTTGTAAAATAATTCTAATTCGTAATCTGTTAGTCTTTCTTATCAGAATAATAAGAGTAACATTGTTAGTCGATATTTTAACGTAACTTACTTAAATAAAATGGCAATTTGTATTAATTTATATGCAATATTGTAACATAATATGCACATAAATAAACATTTATTCAGTGATGAAAAGAGCAATTTTTTTTTAATCAAGTAAGATATTTATGAAACAGCAGTAAAAAACTTTACTAAGATATGAGTAAAACAAGACAAGGTATATAAAAGTACAAGTAAAAGTATTTAGAAAGAAAAAAAATAGCAAATAGCTTTTTCAAGGCTATTAAAAACAAGCCTCTTTATCAGTGCATAAAAAAGAATGGTTCACACAAATGCAAAAACAAACATTCAAGTGCTTTGGAAATCACACAGACATTTGATTTCGTTAGCAACAAAATTTTATCCACTGCCTTTTTAAATTATTAGGTTTAATTAAATTATCACGTGCGAGACAGTTAAGGGTGCTCCGAGCGGAGGTCACTGATTTTTCAAAAAATTTTCTTGTTTGACAAATTTTGTCTAATGATTTAGCAAATTTGGAGGCATAGTTGCAATTTTTAAAAATTCAAATGTTTCTTTGCATTAGATCTACGTATGTGCAGGTTTAGATAAAATGAAAAGCTTTCTGCAAACACTAATCCTAACTGTAAAATTTTCTGCAAATAATTATTTTAAATTATTTTAAATAATTATTAATTACTCACCCTTGTTTGAAGAATTAAATTTTTATTCAAATATGAAAGAGAAAAAAAAAAGAGCTATAAATCATTTTTTTTAAATAACATATAGTTTGTGCTTATTTTATAGAAAACTGCCAAAACCATTATTTTTTTCACACGTGTGCTTTAAAAGGCTTATGGAGAAAAGCTTTAACAGAAATAAACTGGGATTTTTTTTTTAAATTCCCTTGATTTTTTTTTTTTTTTTTTTAATTAATGTTAGCAGTTTGAAAAAAATTTCTGCAGAGCCAAAACTTTTCTGCAAATGCCGAAAAGTTTTGGCTCTGCAGAAACTTCAGCAGTCTCTCAGTCTTAACACTCTGTCTTAAAACTCTGCAGTCTTAAATAACATAGGAGAATGTTATTTAAGACTGCTTATGTGTACATACAGTAAAACCTGTATAATACGATACTGTTGGGACCTAAAAAAAGTATCGTAATAGACAGGTTATTGTTATAGACAGTTTGATTATTCATGCTGACATTTTGCTGGGGCCAAAAAAAAAATTGTTATAGACAAGTTATCGTGATAGACAGTATCGTTATACACAGGTTTCACTGTACTAGTTTTTGTTTTCATTCGGCAAAATTTGAAATTCCATTTGGAAAATTGACAATTTCCCCCCTTTTAAAAGTTTAAGCATGGGGTGCCCTTGGAGACAAGATGGCCATTTTTTAGTGGGCTAGCGTAATCAGCAAAAAGGCGTACATTATTTATGCCTAATGCATAAAAGTTGGCAAGTTTGTTTCACTTGTAAAAGTCCAACTGCCAGTTTTATTCATTTATTCATTGCTTTTTCAAAAAGTATTTGGTTATAGTCACAATAATTTCATATTAATCAACAATAATTGAAGCTCGTTTACATAAATTAGCATAAAATACCTTGGATTGCAGCTCAGGAAATCGTTCTGTAACAACAGCGTCAGCTAGACATGCTAAAGGATTTGCAGCTAGAAGAATGCTCATGTCTGATGCAGGTTTTCTGCAATATCTGTCGGCCATAAAGCTGGAAATATAAATTTCAACTACTTTTAAAATAGGAACTGATGAAGATATATATATATATATATATAACAGTATATTTTCACCTAACCCTAACTTAAATTGTTCATTCTTAAGTAAAATAAAAAAAAATAAAATTGCAGTAGCTCCCTGTTATTTCGTTAAAAAAATAACCTGGTTTTGATATTTGCAATTAATTTTATAATGAAAGAATTTGATTTTGGAATCAGCACTTCAATAATGCTTTTGAATCAACTGGTTCTTAAATACATGCTAGCTTCCATGAATGTAAAAAAAAAACCTTGAATTAAACTAATGATTCTACAACATACTATTATATGCTATGATATACATCAGCAAAGATTTACAAGCTGTTGTAACAAAGCTGTTTGTTACATTACCTAAAATTTTTAACAAGAAACTTTGGTTATTAAGTTGTGAGCAATTACATAGTAAAAGGATAAATTTGGGGAGATTCATTAGTTGCCTGTGGCTGGTAGTAACAATTTCATTTGTAGCCATTATTTTTTACTTTAAGTGCTGAATAGGTTTTAATAGGGTTCACCGATATATATCATGATATATATCACGATATTTTGAAATTTTCGATATTTATTTTTTCAACTTCCGTTTTTTCAATATAAAAAATCACAGCAATTTTATTTATTTGCATTAAAAATAACCAAAAGTTATGTACTGTATTTTTATGATGTATTAATCTATGATTAATGTAACAAAGTAATGTAATATTCCTTTTTATTTTATGTTCATAAATATATTAGCAATGTAACAATTGTAATTCCTATTAAAAGTACCTAATTAAATATTAAACATTAGTCAGAAAAAAAAAGAAAATGTCTTATGATTGTGCACCTACTAATGCATATTTTTTATTTCTGAATCATACAACTGTGTAAAGAAGAAAAATGAGTAAAATAGCTAATGCTAAATTAACTCTATTAAAAATTGATAAAAATGTAAAATGAAATATTAGATATAAGTAATGAAAGAAACCTTATTTTGAGTCTACTTATTGTAATAATAATATAAGAAAATAAAGAGTGATTTGAGGATGTGCATTTACTATTTTGAAGGCTTTAGTTCGTGCTGATTGAAAATATCGGATATATATCAAAATATTGGATACATATCAAAATATCCGATATCTATCAAAATATCGGATATTTTCGATATTTTTGAAAATATCATGATATTTTCGAACCCTGGGTTTTAAAGATTGAAAACTAGAAATTAAGGGGACTTTTTACAAAAATCCGGAGGCTTTGTCAGTAAGAGAAGTCAGTAATGAGTGTAAAAAGGATTTTTAAATATAAGTAGAGAATTCTTAAATTAGGCCCGCATAAGACCAGAAATTATTCCAGTGTTCCGAAATCTGGCAGGATCAGAACTTCAGATTACTATTATGACTTGTTTGAAGTAAAACAAAAATAAGTTTAAATATTTTTAAGTTAAAAAAACTATTTTAAAATAGGCAATAGTTTGTTTCTTCTTATAAGTGATAATAAATATTCCTAGCAGCAGGTAAAGCTTTAGAAAATTCAAAGTAAAAATGTTGACATTTTACCCCATGTTTTCGGAAACACGAATTTAAAAAGAAGGAAAATGGAAGAAAAAAAAAGACTTTAATAAGGCATGAAAAATGGTAAATTATTGCATACACGTGTTTTAGGGTTACAAGGATGCAGGTTTCAATGTTAAAGACATGGATTTAGGAGGAAGACGATCCAATAAAAGCGTGAGAAGGATTTTGCTAGATTTTTAAACGATTTACAGTTTTTGTATTTGCATTCCTTTTATTTCACTTTTAGCAAAGATATTGTTTTATTACATAAATTGATATTGGTTACATTGTTAAAATGTATAGGTGAGGTTGGGTACGTTGGACCGTGGGGCACGTTAGAGCGGTCTCAATTAGTGATGTAAAATACCTGGGTATTTATTTTTAGGGGTAAATACCCAGGTAAATACCCAAAATGGATATTTACCCGGGTATTTATTTCAAAAATTTATATTCAAATTTAAAGTTTTACCAGTACAAATACAAAGTGAGTGACAAACTAACGCCTCCTAAATACTAAATGCCTATCGTGTTCTCCCTTTTAACATAGAGCAAAATGATTCCAGTAAACATAATTTTGGTCTTCTGGCTACTGCCAACTATCGAAGGTCGAAAGCATTAGAAATTAAAAGCGGAGAAAACAATTGGTTAACTTCTAAATTTAAAGTTTAAAATTAACCAAATAACAATTTGATTTGAATTGTTTAGATCCATCGTCAAAGCAACACCATCCATGTATTGCCGTCAGGTAGTAGCGTTGTTTGTGTACTGGCGGAGGATCCTTTTAAAGCAAATGTGATAGGCATTTCATATTTAGGAGGCTTTGAACAAACTGATTACAACTCAAAGCCAAAACTAACTAGTAGCATGATATTATGAAAAATCAAAGATGAAAAGTTGTGCTAGCGCCATCTATATGTCAAAATTAAATTTAAATCATTTTGTTTTACCCCATAAAAAATTAAATTATCCTGCCATCCTATTTAAGTTTTAGAATAGTTCGTTCTAAATTCTGACAGTTCTTTGATAAGATTTCATTATGCCTTTAATTAAAGAAATTACAATATATAAATTTTTATATTTTTAATCTTTCATTTTACAGTTTATGTTTTAAAAAGAAAATCATCATCTTTTGATACCACCCAAAGTTCTTTTTTGGCGAAATGTGCAATTACTAGGGGATTTACCCTGCCTTCGGATAAATACCCAAAAAAATATTTACCTTCCCACCCGACATCACTAATTGCGTGTATTAAAAATAGTTCGAATAAATTTTCATCATGAAGTACCGGGGAGCAAATGCAAATGAGCAAGGCAAGAGAAAACAATATTTTTTTTTTGTTGTTGTTTTGCTTATTAATGTGAAAACTGTTTCTATATTTGCACGTTATCACTTAAACAGCCATAAAATAAATAAATAAATAACATCATAGTCTTAATAACTTCTCAGTAAAGTCTTCCAAGCATCCCTCATGCTTACTTTTTTTTTTCATTTTGGATATGACTAACCTAGATTGTGATTTTGAAATCCTGAAGTTCATCATTGAATTGCTTATACTTGTCCAATTATGACATTGAAAAGAAAGATTCTTTGGTTCACGATATGTTTCTTTCATAATTTCATCAAGTCTTCCAATAAAAAATATTATAAACTGTGTATCAGTTTTACCAATTATTTCATATTTAGATTTAAAAAAAAAAAATCCGACTCACTTTTTGCATTTTTTTGTAAAATAGGGGAGACCGGGGTTAGTTGTTACACGGGGTAAGTTGTTCCATTCGAATTTAAAAATAACCGTCAGGAGAAATTGACATTCCTTGCAGTAGATGATAGCACTCGCCCATTGGCTGATTATCACTGGAGTGCTTGCAGTCAATAGCATGGAGAATGCTCAAGGAAAACGATTTTTGGAGTCTGAAAGTAATTTTTCTTTTCGCTGTTATTTTTCTACTTGTGACGAAGCGGGTGCAGATAACGAATTTATTTCTGTACCACGTGAAAGCCTACATTTTTAGGTAACTGCTAACATATTTAAAAGTTTTGTACAAAGATATAATACCAGTAATATGTGCCAAGAACTAAAGTGGCGTCGTATGGGGCAAGTTGTTACAATTTTGTTGGGGTTAGTTGTTACAAGTAACAACTTGCCGAATGCAAGTTTTAATTTAATATTATGTTTTCTTTTAAAATGTGATACGGCGAGGGACTATAAAAACAAGACGGGCAGGGACAAAACACCTAAAGGTACCTGGATGTGGCTAAAGAAGAAACTGCAGGTAGTTCATTACGAAAGGCAGTCGATGAATTTCATGACACTACAGAGATTCTGTAGTAAGATGAAAAATGCTAGTTGTTGGTAAGTCTTATTTCTGATCTGTTTTATTGCATGATTTAATTCATAAAAGTACTGTAGTTGGATGACAATAGTAATAAAAGTAATAATTCTGATCTCTTTCATTCTATGATTAATTTATTGTTAATATGTATGGTTGAATAAATAATAATAATTACAAAAATGATAATAATAATAAATAATGTATTATTCGATGTAGGTCTTTCTTCAACGCTGCAGGAGTGCAGAAGTGAAGACGATTCGCAAGCGGAAACCATAGGTCAGCGCCACTTTAATAGATACACCAGTAAAAAAATGTTTTGCAAGCCGAAGCTGGGAAACAAAAATCTGTGAAAAGGAAATTGTGTCTAACAGAGAAGAAATCAACAGACACAAAGGCAAAAAAAAAAAAAAAAGGTGCGTCCAAAACAGTGCATCCTTCGGATGAAGATGATAAAGACTGGTTCTGCATAGAGTGCTCTAAACCGTACTCAGAATCCAAAAAACCAACTAAACGGCTTCAATGTCGTAATTTTGACAAATGGGCCCATTACCAATGTGCTAAGTTTGTTAAATTATATGCGTGTGAAAATTGTAATTCGCGGACAATGATAATGATGATGATAGTTTATTAGAATAAGTTATTAATGAATTAAATTCGTAAAACCAAAAGTTTTTGATTTTTAACGTGGTTAAGTATTTTTAAATTTTAACAGAATAAGCCAGAAAATGTGTAAAATTCATTTCATCACTAAAATATGTCTCATGTAACAACTAACCCCATATACTGTAACAACATGCCCTGTGGTAGGGTAAGTTGTTACAATCTACTTCTATTCAAAAACCTTGAAATATTTTGGAGTAGTGGCTTCTAATCATTTTTTAAAAAATATGTTACGAATGTTAAACAATCTAGATGCATTTTAAAGTTTCACGCGTCTATGTAAATAATTTAAATAGTTTAGCGTGAAAAAATATTGAAAACAATTGTAACAACTAACCCCGGTCTTCCCGACCCAGTTTTTGGGTATTTACCCAGGCCTTGGGTAAATACCCAAAAAATATTTACCTACCCACTGGGTATTTACCCGATCCACAACACTAGTCTCAATTATTTTAATACTTATTTTTTAACTTTATTTTATGACCAACAAATAGCACTTACGGTCCTACAAATCCTATAATGAAATCACATGGTACAGTTATATTGAACAAATTTTATTCCAGAAAGTGTTATTTCAGTAGTCCTGAGTAATTTTCAGAAAACTGTAACTTTATTTTTTTTAATGGTTTTCATCAAGATTGCAGGGTGGGAGTTGAACTCCTTTCTTAAAGTAAGTCCCTTTAGTTCAATATAATTGGCAATTTTTTCATTCTCTGTCAAAAAGAAAAAAATTATGACATTGCTTTTTCAGACCAAGAAGGTGGGGTAGGTTAGTCCACTCTTTGTGGGACACGTTGGACCCAACCAACCTACCTCACATAGTTTAAAAACTTTTTTTTTGCTCTTAAATCTCAATAATTATAACATTATTCTATGATTTTTCTTTTGATTTTTAAAAAATAATTGCGCACTAATGGTGAATGCTTATTGCCGTTTTTAAATAAAGATGATTTATCAAAAAATCAATTCAATATGTTACATTGATCTTTAAACTTAATAGTTTTCACTCTACACACAACAGAGAATAAGGTAGTTACAACATTTGATAGTATTTATCACTAAAATTTTAACAAATGTTGTTTGAGTTATGCGGTTAACATGCCCCACCAGGCGGACCAACGTATCCCACTCGTGGGGCACATTGGTCCACCACGTTGGTTATGAGGTTCCATTAAAAAATTCACCTGTAAAAAGTTTATCAATTCAAAACTTCCAAAACATCTGTGGTGTTGAGAAGTGTTTAATGAAACTTATTGTAGAAAATTGAACTGATCATTAAATATTTTGATGAGATAAAAAATGATAGGTAAAAAAAGTACCAACATGCCCCACCTCCTCTTACAGGTTATTAATATAAGTAGTTCAATGCATAATTTTAAAAAGTCAAAAAGACCGACTTTTTTGGAAAAAGGCTAAAAAAAGACTTTTTTTGGAAAAAGGCTAAAAAAAGACTTTTTTGGAAAAAGGCTAAAAAAAAGACTTTTTTAAATAAATGCTGGCCTTTTTGCAGCTTTATCCAGAACCCTCAGAGGTATGGTAGATACATAACTACAAATTGAGAGAGAAACTAAGCACAAATTAAAGAATATAATTTAACATTCTTACTTAATCAAAATTGGAAAACAATCTTCAGCTTTTATGATGCCATATGGATTTCGAAGAACAATAAATTGATTGCAATAATAAGGTCTTTCATATTTAGTCCCATAGTACATTTTCTTCCATTCCATAAACTGAAAGTGAACAAAATTTAAATTGATACATATCAACATTTTCCAGAATTTGAGCATTCCACATTTGTAACAAATGAAATAATATAATTTAACTTCTAACTCAACTTATGAGACAACAAAAGAAGATTCTGCGTTTGCATCACTTTGAGTCTTGATAAAAAAACTGAGGTAAAGCACTTTTGAAATTTGAAAATGCATTTTTTGCTAAGAATTTTTTAATCATCCCATCAGCTAGGGGCCTCTTAAAGAAAACAAAAATGTTAATCGTTCTTGGCCCCGCTCCATTAAAAGAACCATTAGTTCCGACAGCATTACTAAGTAATACATCTTTATTTATTAGAGCCTTCAACCTATCCTCGACCTATTGTGTATCATCACATGAAATATTTTATTGTCATTTTAAATGTCCATTAAGGAAGAGGGCATATTTTTGACCAACACATTTCTCTCAATTAATCTAATTAATAAATCAGGTGAGAAAAAAACATAGATCACAACATGGGTGCTATCAATGTTCTATGCTTGAATTGGCAGAGTGGACTATTTTGTGCATTATAGTTATTGTCACTTTGTTTGTTTTGTGCAGAAATGTTCTAAAAAGCACTATTCCAAGAAAGATGCATGGATTGGATGACGAAGGAAAAAAACTGATATAAGCATAACTTTAAATAAGTATTTTATTTATTCATTTATTTATTTTTACTTCCTTTTACAAAAAAGGAAGTATTGTATTCACGAAAAAAATTTCACCCAAAAATCGGCCTTAATTTCCATTTTGCACCCCACCCCCCACAATGAATGTTTCAGGGTTTCGTTGTTGTTTTTTCCGACTCAACCACACGTGGATAATTGCCTAAGAACATATAGACGAGCGTTTTGACGATTGCCGAGTAAATTACAAAGAGTTTTTTTGTGACGTCTGTATGTCGCATAACTTGAGAACGGTATGTCCTAGAATGTTGAAATTTGGTATGTAGACTCCTAAGGGGGTCTAGTTGAGCACCTCTCCTTTTGGTTGCATTCGAGTGTTTCTAAAGGGATCTTTTGCCCCTTTTTGGGTGGAAATCATTGTTAATTTCAATGTAAACTCAAGTGGTGTTATAATTTGGCGGACACTTGGGGATGTATCGCCAGTCTTTTGGTTGCCAAGTTTTGCCCCCAACTTGGCGATTTTTTTTTTAAATCTGGTTTCAATTTGGTCATTGTAGGTTATATTTAGAGAGTAAACTATTGAATCACATTAAAATTGCCAATAATGGGGAAATTACATTAAATTGGAGTAAAAGGAAGTCATGTGATGCACAGATCAGCTCGTTTAAGTTAAACAGGGTTCATACTCTATTTCGATTAAAAAATTCCATGACTTTTCCAAGACTTTTTCATGACTTCAATAAAATTTTTCATGACCTTGTTATACGAAGAGAATAGCACTATTTAATATAGAACTTGCCAATTTCTGGAAATGAGCATTAGCAAAACTTCTACATGAATGCCACTGCCTCATTGAAGCACTTACTCATAGCGGAAAAAATATTGGTGTACACTTAAAAAACTAAACTATTCTTATTTGTCTTCATCATATAAATTTAAGTAAAGTAAAAATGCAGTGAATTGAATATGAAGATGCTTAAATGTCTAATATGTTTGTTATAAACAGGCAAATGATAATAAATGGGACAAAGGTTGAATGAGTAATCACTAAGTTTCAATAAATTTGCTTCAAAAGTTGCCTTTTAGTGTCAACAGTGCATTTAATCATCCACATAACTTGACAGTATTTTAGTTCTGTAAAGTAAAGCCACATAGTTTAGTTCTTTATGTTTCAAAACCAGATATTTATGTAAAAAACAAACATTCCGTAGTGAATAAATCTTCTTTTTCAAAAGTACTTTCTTTGTTTATTTATTCGCACATTTTCAAATGCATATAAATTAATAGGTCCAGAAATTCCAGAACATAATGTTTGATTCCTGACAATGAACGTAGCAGTGGGCTGCATGGATTAGTTAAGCAGACCGTATGTATGGGTACTAATGTTTAGAGTATTAGAATTCTCCTTTTTCTGTCTTCTATCGCCTGACTAAAGATCTTTATTCTCTAAAACCTTCAACAAATTAAAATAAACTCTGGTAAATTTAAGAATAAAGTTTTTAAGAGTGGTGGAAACGAACTTTGATTCAATTGACTGCGTTTTTTGAGTGGGTGTGGCAAAACCAGGAACGTGCTACTACAGAATATAAAACATAAAAAAATGTTGAAAACAATAGTAAATTCAAAATGAGTGATGCTCAAGCAGTAAAATCACCTCGCAAAAAAAGGCAAGTGGCTGCGACAAAAGTGGATGTAATGAGATTTCAAAATTCAGATTTGGTTTTGGGATTGTTCAAGTCTCCACTTTTAACAGCTTTTATGTGCTATATTGTTAAACCACTCAAGATTTCTAATGCTCTTTTAGTTACTGTTACTTTCTCTTCGTCCAGGACATTTTTCCATGACTTGAAATAAATTTCCATGACCTTCAGTGAAAATTTCAATTTTCCATGACTTTTCCAGGTCTGAAATTTGCTTATTTTTTTTCCATGACTTTCCAGGATTTCCATGACCCGTACGAACCCTGGTTAAAATACTTATACAGTTGGTTCTCTGTTTAACGAAGCTCTATTTAAAGACTACTTTTCACAGTACCGAATGCTTCACTGTAGTTTTAGAAGCATTCTACTTTAAGGATGATTTTTGTGGTCCCATAAAAGTTGTTAAATAGAAAGCCAACTGTACAACAAAGAAAATAAAAATTAACAATACTTGCATTAAAGCTACAGGACATCACATTTTGGCACCAGTATGCTACTACACAGTCAATTAGTGAAAAAATCATTTTGATACAACAATATGTATAAATTACAACATCTTCATATACATAATAGTGAATTCATTGATCGAGTAACTCTCTGATGTCACTAACAATGACACTTGCACCATAGCATGATAGTTTTATACAAAGCCGTAACCAGACTTTTGTTTTGGAGGGGGTTTTACAAAACACATTTTTAAAAACATTTATATGGTCTATCAAATTTTGCTTCAATGTGTATTGTATTGACTTTTGTTACAATGGATTATCTAAATGGAGGGAGGGGATG